>NW_026683216.1:164125-398006 GCF_027579445.1 Ammospiza nelsoni | reverse complement strand
TTCACGGCTTTTCCCTTAGGAAGAACCCTAATACCCGGCTGATTTACCTTCCTAGGGTTACTGTTCGGCTTAGGCCTAGGACTTTTAAAACCAGGAAGCCCTGGGCTCCAGGCACACTGCAGCTGCGAAAGGCATCCCAAGGGGAGCGCAAAAGTGACGCAACTTGGCTGCCACCACTGATATTTCCATGAGACCATCCCGAACCATAGGCTGATTTTCCTTCCTAGGGTTAAGGTTTGAGTTACGCCTAGGGTAAGGGCTCTATTAACCAGAAAGCCCTGAGTTCCAAGAACACAGCAGCTGCGAAGGACTAGCCAAGAAGAGCGCAAAAGTAGCACAACATGCCTGCCTCCACAGCTTTTTCCTTGGGGACATGCCTAATTCCTGGCTGATTTGCCTTTCTCGTCTTAGGGTTGGGGTTCGGCCTAGGGCTAGGATTTTTAAAATCAGGAAGCCCTGAGTTCCAGGCACACTGCAGCTGTGAAAGGCATCCAAAAGGGAGTGCAAAAGTGCCACAACATGGCTGCTTTCACGGCTTTTTCCTTGGCAAGAAGCCTAACACCAGGCTGATTTACCTTCCCAGGGTTACTGTTAGGCTTAGGCCTAGGGCTAGGATTTTTAAAACTAGGAAGCCCTGGGCTCCAGGCACACTGCAGCTGTTCAAGGCATCCCAAGGGGAGTACAAAAGTGCAACAACATGGCAGCTTTCACAGCTTTTTCCTTGGCACCATCCCTATACCTAGGCTGATTTATCTGCCTAGGGTTAGGGTTAGGGTTCAGCCTAGGGCTTGGATTTCTTTAACCAGGAAGCCCTGAGTTCCAGGCTTACTTCATCTGCCAAAGGCATCCCAAAGGGAGTGCAGAAGTGCCACAACATGGCTGCTTTCACGGCTTTTCCCTTAGGAAGAACCCTAATACCCGGCTGATTTACCTTCCTAGGGTTACTGTTAGGCTTAGGCCTAGGACTTTTAAAACCAGGAAGCCCTGGGCTCCAGGCACACTGCAGCTGCGAAAGGCATCCCAAGGGGAGCGCAAAAGTGACGCAACTTGGCTGCCACCACTGCTATTTCCATGAGACCATCCCGAACCATAGGCTGATTTTCCTTCCTAGGCTTAAGGTTTGAGTTACGCCTAGGGTAAGGGTTCTATTAACCAGAAAGCCCTGAGTTCCAAGAACACAGCAGCTGCGAAGGACTAGCCAAGAAGAGCGCAAAAGTTGCACAACATGCCTGCCTCCACAGCTTTTTCCTTGGGGACATGCCTAATTCCTGGCTGATTTGCCTTTCTCGTCTTAGGGCTGGGGTTCGGCCTAGGGCTAGGATTTTTAAAATCAGGGAGCCCTGAGTTCCAGGCACACTGGAGCTGTGAAAGGCATCCAAAAGGGAGTGCAAAAGTGCCACAACATGGCTGCTTTCACGGCTTTTTCCTTGGCAAGAAGCCTAACACCAGGCTGATTTACCTTCCCAGGGTTACTGTTAGGCTTAGGCCTAGGGCTAGGATTTTTGAAACTAGGAAGCCCTGGGCTCCAGGCACACTGCAGCTGTTCAAGGCATCCCAAGGGGAGTACAAAAGTGCAACAACATGGCAGCTTTCACAGCTTTTTCCTTGGCACCATCCCTATACCTAGGCTGATTTATCTGCCTAGGGTTAGGGTTAGGCTTCAGCCTAGGGCTTGGATTTCTTTAACCAGGAAGCCCTGAGTTCCAGGCTTACTTCATCTGCCAAAGGCATCCCAAAGGGAGTGCAGAAGTGCCACAACATGGCTGCTTTCACGGCTTTTCCCTTAGGAAGAACCCTAATACCCGGCTGATTTACCTTCCTAGGGTTACTGTTAGGCTTAGGCCTAGGACTTTTAAAACCAGGAAGCCCTGGGCTCCAGGCACACTGCAGCTGCGAAAGGCATCCCAAGGGGAGCGCAAAAGTGACGCAACTTGGC
Organism: Ammospiza nelsoni; assembly: GCF_027579445.1. Taxonomy (NCBI): domain Eukaryota; kingdom Metazoa; phylum Chordata; class Aves; order Passeriformes; family Passerellidae; genus Ammospiza; species Ammospiza nelsoni. The sequence continues at coordinate 396,070 of NW_026683216.1, read as the reverse complement.
TGCCACCACTGATATTTCCATGAGACCATCCCGAACCATAGGCTGATTTTCCTTCCTAGGCTTAAGGTTTGAGTTACGCCTAGGGTAAGGGCTCTATTAACCAGAAAGCCCTGAGTTCCAAGAACACAGCAGCTGCGAAGGACTAGCCAAGAAGAGCGCAAAAGTAGCACAACATGCCTGCCTCCACAGCTTTTTCCTTGGGGACATGCCTAATTCCTGGCTGATTTGCCTTTCTCGTCTTAGGGTTGGGGTTCGGCCTAGGGCTAGGATTTTTAAAATCAGGAAGCCCTGAGTTCCAGGCACACTGGAGCTGTGAAAGGCATCCAAAAGGGAGTGCAAAAGTGCCACAACATGGCTGCTTTCACGGCTTTTTCCTTGGCAAGAAGCCTAACACCAGGCTGATTTACCTTCCCTGGGTTACTGTTAGGCTTAGGCCTAGGGCTAGGATTTTTAAAACTAGGAAGCCCTGGGCTCCAGGCACACTGCAGCTGTTCAAGGCATCCCAAGGGGAGTACAAAAGTGCTACAACATGGCAGCTTTCACAGCTTTTTCCTTGGCACCATCCCTATACCTAGGCTGATTTATCTGCCTAGGGTTAGGGTTAGGCTTCAGCCTAGGGCTTGGATTTCTTTAACCAGGAAGCCCTGAGTTCCAGGCTTACTTCATCTGCCAAAGGCATCCCAAAGGGAGTGCAGAAGTGCCACAACATGGCTGCTTTCACGGCTTTTCCCTTAGGAAGAACCCTAATACCCGGCTGATTTACCTTCCTAGGGTTACTGTTAGGCTTAGGCCTAGGACTTTTAAAACCAGGAAGCCCTGGGCTCCAGGCACACTGCAGCTGCGAAAGGCATCACAAGGGGAGCGCAAAAGTGACGCAACTTGGCTGCCACCACTGATATTTCCATGAGACCATCCCGAACCATAGGCTGATTTTCCTTCCTAGGCTTAAGGTTTGAGTTACGCCTAGGGTAAGGGCTCTATTAACCAGAAAGCCCTGAGTTCCAAGAACACAGCAGCTGCGAAGGACTAGCCAAGAAGAGCGCAAAAGTAGCACAACATGCCTGCCTCCACAGCTTTTTCCTTGGGGACATGCCTAATTCCCGGCTGATTTGCCTTTCTCGTCTTAGGGTTGGGGTTCGGCCTCGGGCTAGGATTTTTAAAATCAGGAAGCCCTGAGTTCCAGGCACACTGGAGCTGTGAAAGGCATCCAAAAGGGAGTGCAAAAGTGCCACAACATGGCTGCTTTCAAGGCTTTTTCCTTGGCAAGAAGCCTAACACCAGGCTGATTTACCTTCCCAGGGTTACTGTTAGGCTTAGGCCTAGGGCTAGGATTTTTAAAACTAGGAAGCCCTTAGCTCCAGGCACACTGCAGCTGTTCAAGGCATCCCAAGGGGAGTACAAAAGTGCAACAACATGGCAGCTTTCACAGCTTTTTCCTTGGCACCATCCCTATACCTAGGCTGATTTATCTGCCTAGGGTTAGGGTTAGGGTTCAGCCTAGGGCTTGGATTTCTTTAACCAGGAAGCCCTGAGTTCCAGGCTTACTTCATCTGCCAAAGGCATCCCAAAGGGAGTGCAGAAGTGCCACAACATGGCTGCTTTCACGGCTTTTCCCTTAGGAAGAACCCTAATACCCGGCTGATTTACCTTCCTAGGGTTACTGTTAGGCTTAGGCCTAGGACTTTTAAAACCAGGAAGCCCTGGGCTCCAGGCACACTGCAGCTGCGAAAGGCATCCCAAGGGGAGCGCAAAAGTGACGCAACTTGGCTGCCACCACTGATATTTCCATGAGACCATCCCGAACCATAGGCTGATTTTCCTTCCTAGGGTTAAGGTTTGAGTTACGCCTAGGGTAAGGGTTCTATTAACCAGAAAGCCCTGAGTTTCAAGAACACAGCAGCTGCGAAAGACAAGCCAAGAAGAGCGCAAAAGTACCACAACATGCCTGCCTCCACAGCTTTTTCCTTGGGGACATGCCTAATTCCTGGCTGATTTGCCTTTCTCGTCTTAGGGTTGGGGTTCGGCCTAGGGCTAGGATTTTTAAAATCAGGAAGCACTGAGTTCCAGGCACACTGGAGCTGTGAAAGGCATCCAAAAGGGAGTGCAAAAGTGCCACAACATGGCTGCTTTCACGGCTTTTTCCTTGGCAAGAAGCCTAACACCAGGCTGATTTACCTTCCCAGGGTTACTGTTAGGCTTAGGCCTAGGGCTAGGATTTTTGAAACTAGGAAGCCCTGGGCTCCAGGCACACTGCAGCTGTTCAAGGCATCCCAAGGGGAGTACAAAAGTGCAACAACATGGCAGCTTTCACAGCTTTTTCCTTGGCACCATCCCTATACCTAGGCTGATTTATCTGCCTAGGGTTAGGGTTAGGGTTCAGCCTAGGGCTTGGATTTCTTTAACCAGGAAGCCCTGAGTTCCAGGCTTACTTCATCTGCCAAAGGCATCCCAAAGGGAGTGCAGAAGTGCCACAACATGGCTGCTTTCACGGCTTTTCCCTTAGGAAGAACCCTAATACCCGGCTGATTTACCTTCCTAGGGTTACTGTTAGGCTTAGGCCTAGGACTTTTAAAACCAGGAAGCCCTGGGCTCCAGGCACACTGCAGCTGCGAAAGGCATCCCAAGGGGAGCGCAAAAGTGACGCAACTTGGCTGCCACCACTGATATTTCCATGAGACCATCCCGAACCATAGCTGATTTTCCTTCCTAGGCTTAAGGTTTGAGTTACGCCTAGGGTAAGGGCTCTATTAACCAGAAAGCCCTGAGTTCCAAGAACACAGCAGCTGCGAAGGACTAGCCAAGAAGAGCGCAAAAGTAGCACAACATGCCTGCCTCCACAGCTTTTTCCTTGGGGACATGCCTAATTCCTGGCTGATTTGCCTTTCTCGTCTTAGGGTTGGGGTTCGGCCTAGGGCTAGGATTTTTAAAATCAGGAAGCCCTGAGTTCCAGGCACACTGGAGCTGTGAAAGGCATCCAAAAGGGAGTGCAAAAGTGCCACAACATGGCTGCTTTCACGGCTTTTTCCTTGGCAAGAAGCCTAACACCAGGCTGATTTACCTTCCCAGGGTTACTGTTAGGCTTAGGCCTAGGGCTAGGATTTTTGAAACTAGGAAGCCCTGGGCTCCAGGCACACTGCAGCTGTTCAAGGCATCCCAAGGGGAGTACAAAAGTGCAACAACATGGCAGCTTTCACAGCTTTTTCCTTGGCACCATCCCTATACCTAGGCTGATTTATCTGCCTAGGGTTAGGGTTAGGGTTCAGCCTAGGGCTTGGATTTCTTTAACCAGGAAGCCCTGAGTTCCAGGCTTACTTCATCTGCCAAAGGCATCCCAAAGGGAGTGCAGAAGTGCCACAACATGGCTGCTTTCATGGCTTTTCCCTTAGGAAGAACCCTAATACCCGGCTGATTTACCTTCCTAGGGTTACTGTTAGGCTTAGGCCTAGGACTTTTAAAACCAGGAAGCCCTGGGCTCCAGGCACACTGCAGCTGCGAAAGGCATCCCAAGGGGAGCGCAAAAGTGACTCAACTTGGCTGCCACCACTGATATTTCCATGAGACCATCCCGAACCATAGGCTGATTTTCCTTCCTAGGGTTAAGGTTTGAGTTACGCCTAGGGTAAGGGCTCTATTAACCAGAAAGCCCTGAGTTCCAAGAACACAGCAGCTGCGAAGGACTAGCCAAGAAGAGCGCAAAAGTAGCACAACATGCCTGCCTCCACAGCTTTTTCCTTGGGGACATGCCTAATTCCTGGCTGATTTGCCTTTCTCGTCATAGGGTTGGGGTTCGGCCTAGGGCTAGGATTTTTAAAATCAGGAAGCCCTGAGTTCCAGGCACACTGGAGCTGTGAAAGGCATCCAAAAGGGAGTGCAAAAGTGCCACAACATGGCTGCTTTCACGGCTTTTTCCTTGGCAAGAAGCCTAACACCAGGCTGATTTACCTTCCCAGGGTTACTGTTAGGCTTAGGCCTAGGGCTAGGATTTTTAAAACTAGGAAGCCCTTAGCTCCAGGCACACTGCAGCTGTTCAAGGCATCCCAAGGGGAGTACAAAAGTGCAACAACATGGCAGCTTTCACAGCTTTTTCCTTGGCACCATCCCTATACCTAGGCTGATTTATCTGCCTAGGGTTAGGGTTAGGGTTCAGCCTAGGGCTTGGATTTCTTTAACCAGGAAGCCCTGAGTTCCAGGCTTACTTCATCTGCCAAAGGCATCCCAAAGGGAGTGCAGAAGTGCCACAACATGGCTGCTTTCACGGCTTTTCCCTTAGGAAGAACCCTAATACCCGGCTGATTTACCTTCCTAGGGTTACTGTTAGGCTTAGGCCTAGGACTTTTAAAACCAGGAAGCCCTGGGCTCCAGGCACACTGCAGCTGCGAAAGGCATCCCAAGGGGAGCGCAAAAGTGACGCAACTTGGCTGCCACCACTGATATTTCCATGAGACCATCCCGAACCATAGGCTGATTTTCCTTCCTAGGGTTAAGGTTTGAGTTACGCCTAGGGTAAGGGTTCTATTAACCAGAAAGCCCTGAGTTCCAAGAACACAGCAGCTGCGAAGGACTAGCCAAGAAGAGCGCAAAAGTAGCACAACATGCCTGCCTCCACAGCTTTTTCCTTGGGGACATGCCTAATTCCTGGCTGATTTGCCTTTCTCGTCTTAGGGTTGGGGTTCGGCCTAGGGCTAGGATTTTTAAAATCAGGAAGCCCTGAGTTCCAGGCACACTGCAGCTGTGAAAGGCATCCAAAAGGGAGTGCAAAAGTGCCACAACATGGCTGCTTTCACGGCTTTTTCCTTGGCAAGAAGCCTAACACCAGGCTGATTTACCTTCCCAGGGTTACTGTTAGGCTTAGGCCTAGGGCTAGGATTTTTGAAACTAGGAAGCCCAGGGCTCCAGGCACACTGCAGCTGTTCAAGGCATCCCAAGGGGAGTACAAAAGTGCAACAACATGGCAGCTTTCACAGCTTTTTCCTTGGCACCATCCCTATACCTAGGCGGATTTATCTGCCTAGGGTTAGGGTTAGGGTTCAGCCTAGGGCTTGGATTTCTTTAACCAGGAAGCCCTGAGTTCCAGGCTTACTTCATCTGCCAAAGGCATCCCAAAGGGAGTGCAAAAGTGCCACAACATGGCTGCTTTCACGGCTTTTTCCTTGGCAAGAAGCCTAACACCAGGCTGATTTACCTTCCCAGGGTTACTGTTAGGCTTAGGCCTAGGGCTAGGATTTTTGAAACTAGGAAGCCCTGGGCTCCAGGCACACTGCAGCTGTTCAAGGCATCCCAAGGGGAGTACAAAAGTGCAACAACATGGCAGCTTTCACAGCTTTTTCCTTGGCACCATCCCTATACCTAGGCTGATTGATCTGCCTAGGGTTAGGGTTAGGCTTCAGCCTAGGGCTTGGATTTCTTTAACCAGGAAGCCCTGAGTTCCAGGCTTACTTCATCTGCAAAGGCATCCCAAAGGGAGTGCAGAAGTGCCACAACATGGCTGCTTTCACGGCTTTTCCCTTAGGAAGAACCCTAATACCCGGCTGATTTACCTTCCTAGGGTTACTGTTAGGCTTAGGCCTAGGACTTTTAAAACCAGGAAGCCCTGGGCTCCAGGCACACTGCAGCTGCGAAAGGCATCCCAAGGGGAGCGCAAAAGTGACGCAACTTGGCTGCCACCACTGATATTTCCATGAGACCATCACCAATCATAGGCTGATTTTCCTTCCTAGGCTTAAGGTTTGAGTTACGCCTAGGGTAAGGGCTCTATTAACCAGAAAGCCCTGAGTTCCAAGAACACAGCAGCTGCGAAGGACTAGCCAAGAAGAGCGCAAAAGTAGCACAACATGCCTGCCTCCACAGCTTTTTCCTTGGGGACATGCCTAATTCCTGGCTGATTTGCCTTTCTCGTCTTAGGGTTGGGGTTCGGCCTAGGGCTAGGATTTTTAAAATCAGGAAGCCCTGAGTTCCAGGCACACTGCAGCTGTGAAAGGCATCCAAAAGGGAGTGCAAAAGTGCCACAACATGGCTGCTTTCATGGCTTTTTCCTTGGCAAGAAGCCTAACACCAGGCTGATTTACCTTCCCAGGGTTACTGTTAGGCTTAGGCCTAGGGCTAGGATTTTTAAAACTAGGAAGCCCTTAGCTCCAGGCACACTGCAGCTGTTCAAGGCATCCCAAGGGGAGTACAAAAGTGCAACAACATGGCAGCTTTCACAGCTTTTTCCTTGGCACCATCCCTATACCTAGGCTGATTTATCTGCCTAGGGTTAGGGTTAGGCTTCAGCCTAGGGCTTGGATTTCTTTAACCAGGAAGCCCTGAGTTCCAGGCTTACTTCATCTGCCAAAGGCATCCCAAAGGGAGTGCAGAAGTGCCACAACATGGCTGCTTTCACGGCTTTTCCCTTAGGAAGAACCCTAATACCCGGCTGATTTACCTTCCTAGGGTTACTGTTAGGCTTAGGCCTAGGACTTTTAAAACCAGGAAGCCCTGGGCTCCAGGCACACTGCAGCTGCGAAAGGCATCCCAAGGGGAGCGCAAAAGTGACTCAACTTGGCTGCCACCACTGATATTTCCATGAGACCATCCCGAACCATAGGCTGATTTTCCTTCCTAGGCTTAAGGTTTGAGTTACGCCTAGGGTAAGCGTTCTATTAACCAGAAAGCCCTGAGTTCCAAGAACACAGCAGCTGCGAAGGACTAGCCAAGAAGAGCGCAAAAGTACCACAACATGCCTGCCTCCACAGCTTTTTCCTTGGGGACATGCCTAATTCCTGGCTGATTTGCCTTTCTCGTCTTAGGGTTGGGGTTCGGCCTAGGGCTAGGATTTTTAAAATCAGGAAGCCCTGAGTTCCAGGCACACTGCAGCTGTGAAAGGCATCCAAAAGGGAGTGCAAAAGTGCCACAACATGGCTGCTTTCACGGCTTTTTCCTTGGCAAGAAGCCTAACACCAGGCTGATTTACCTTCCCAGGGTTACTGTTAGGCTTAGGCCTAGGGCTAGGATTTTTAAAACTAGGAAGCCCTTAGCTCCAGGCACACTGCAGCTGTTCAAGGCATCCCAAGGGGAGTACAAAAGTGCAACAACATGGCAGCTTTCACAGCTTTTTCCTTGGCACCATCCCTATACCTAGGCTGATTTATCTGCCTAGGGTTAGGGTTAGGCTTCAGCCTAGGGCTTGGATTTCTTTAACCAGGAAGCCCTGAGTTCCAGGCTTACTTCATCTGCCAAAGGCATCCCAAAGGGAGTGCAGAAGTGCCACAACATGGCTGCTTTCACGGCTTTTCCCTTAGGAAGAACCCTAATACCCGGCTGATTTACCTTCCTAGGGTTACTGTTAGGCTTAGGCCTAGGACTTTTAAAACCAGGAAGCCCTGGGCTCCAGGCACACTGCAGCTGTTCAAGGCATCCCAAGGGGAGCGCAAAAGTGACGCAACTTGGCTGCCACCACTGATATTTCCATGAGACCATCCCCAATCATAGGCTGATTTTCCTTCCTAGGCTTAAGGTTTGAGTTACGCCTAGGGTAAGGGCTCTATTAACCAGAAAGCCCTGAGTTCCAAGAACACAGCAGCTGCGAAGGACTAGCCAAGAAGAGCGCAAAAGTAGCACAACATGCCTGCCTCCACAGCTTTTTCCTTGGGGACATGCCTAATTCCTGGCTGATTTGCCTTTCTCGTCTTAGGGTTGGGGTTCGGCCTAGGGCTAGGATTTTTAAAATCAGGAAGCCCTGAGTTCCAGGCACACTGCAGCTGTGAAAGGCATCCAAAAGGGAGTGCAAAAGTGCCACAACATGGCTGCTTTCACGGCTTTTTCCTTGGCAAGAAGCCTAACACCAGGCTGATTTACCTTCCCAGGGTTACTGTTAGGCTTAGGCCTAGGGCTAGGATTTTTAAAACTAGGAAGCCCTTAGCTCCAGGCACACTGCAGCTGTTCAAGGCATCCCAAGGGGAGTACAAAAGTGCAACAACATGGCAGCTTTCACGGCTTTTTCCTTGGCAACATCCCTATACCTAGGCTGATTTATCTGCCTAGGGTTAGGGTTAGGCTTCAGCCTAGGGCTTGGATTTCTTTAACCAGGAAGCCCTGAGTTCCAGGCTTACTTCATCTGCCAAAGGCATCCCAAAGGGAGTGCAGAAGTGCCACAACATGGCTGCTTTCACGGCTTTTCCCTTAGGAAGAACCCTAATACCCGGCTGATTTACCTTCCTAGGGTTACTGTTAGGCTTAGGCCTAGGACTTTTAAAACCAGGAAGCCCTGGGCTCCAGGCACACTGCAGCTGCGAAAGGCATCCCAAGGGGAGCGCAAAAGTGACGCAACTTGGCTGCCACCACTGATATTTCCATGAGACCATCCCGAACCATAGGCTGATTTTCCATCCTAGGGTTAAGGTTTGAGTTACGCCTATGGTAAGGGCTCTATTAACCAGAAAGCCCTGAGTTCCAAGAACACAGCAGCTGCGAAGGACTAGCCAAGAAGAGCGCAAAAGTACCACAACATGCCTGCCTCCACAGCTTTTTCCTTGGGGACATGCCTAATTCCTGGCTGATTTGCCTTTCTCGTCTTAGGGTTGGGGTTCGGCCTAGGGCTAGGATTTTTAAAATCAGGAAGCCCTGAGTTCCAGGCACACTGCAGCTGTGAAAGGCATCCAAAAGGGAGTGCAAAAGTGCCACAACATGGCTGCTTTCACGGCTTTTTCCTTGGCAAGAAGCCTAACACCAGGCTGATTTACCTTCCCAGGGTTACTGTTAGGCTTAGGCCTAGGGCTAGGATTTTTAAAACTAGGAAGCCCTGGGCTCCAGGCACACTGCAGCTGTTCAAGGCATCCCAAGGGGAGTACAAAAGTGCAACAACATGGCAGCTTTCACAGCTTTTTCCTTGGCACCATCCCTATACCTAGGCTGATTTATCTGCCTAGGGTTAGGGTTAGGGTTCAGCCTAGGGCTTGGATTTCTTTAACCAGGAAGCCCTGAGTTCCAGGCTTACTTCATCTGCCAAAGGCATCCCAAAGGGAGTGCAGAAGTGCCACAACATGGCTGCTTTCACGGCTTTTCCCTTAGGAAGAACCCTAATACCCGGCTGATTTACCTTCCTAGGGTTACTGTTAGGCTTAGGCCTAGGACTTTTAAAACCAGGAAGCCCTGGGCTCCAGGCACACTGCAGCTGCGAAAGGCATCCCAAGGGGAGCACAAAAGTGACGCAACTTGGCTGCCACCACTGATATTTCCATGAGACCATCCCGAATCATAGGCTGATTTTCCTTCCTAGGGTTAAGGTTTGAGTTACGCCTAGGGTAAGGGCTCTATTAACCAGAAAGCCCTGAGTTCCAAGAACACAGCAGCTGCGAAGGACTAGCCAAGAAGAGCGCAAAAGTAGCACAACATGCCTGCCTCCACAGCTTTTTCCTTGGGGACATGCCTAATTCCTGGCTGATTTGCCTTTCTCGTCTTAGGGTTGGGGTTTGGCCTAGGGCTAGGATTTTTAAAATCAGGAAGCCCTGAGTTCCAGGCACACTGGAGCTGTGAAAGGCATCCAAAAGGGAGTGCAAAAGTGCCACAACATGGCTGCTTTCACGGCTTTTTCCTTGGCAAGAAGCCTAACACCAGGCTGATTTACCTTCCCAGGGTTACTGTTAGGCTTAGGCCTAGGGCTAGGATTTTTGAAACTAGGAAGCCCTGGGCTCCAGGCACACTGCAGCTGTTCAAGGCATCCCAAGGGGAGTACAAAAGTGCAACAACATGGCAGCTTTCACAGCTTTTTCCTTGGCACCATCCCTATACCTAGGCTGATTTATCTGCCTAGGGTTAGGGTTAGGCTTCAGCCTAGGGCTTGGATTTCTTTAACCAGGAAGCCCTGAGTTCCAGGCTTACTTCATCTGCCAAAGGCATCCCAAAGGAAGTGCAGAAGTGCCACAACATGGCTGCTTTCACGGCTTTTCCCTTAGGAAGAACCCTAATACCCGGCTGATTTACCTTCCTAGGGTTACTGTTCGGCTTAGGCCTAGGACTTTTAAAACCAGGAAGCCCTGGGCTCCAGGCACACTGCAGCTGCGAAAGGCATCCCAAGGGGAGCGCAAAAGTGACGCAACTTGGCTGCCACCACTGATATTTCCATGAGACCATCCCGAACCATAGGCTGATTTTCCTTCCTAGGGTTAAGGTTTGAGTTACGCCTAGGGTAAGGGCTCTATTAACCAGAAAGCCCTGAGTTCCAAGAACACAGCAGCTGCGAAGGACTAGCCAAGAAGAGCGCAAAAGTAGCACAACATGCCTGCCTCCACAGCTTTTTCCTTGGGGACATGCCTAATTCCTGGCTGATTTGCCTTTCTCGTCTTAGGGTTGGGGTTCGGCCTAGGGCTAGGATTTTTAAAATCAGGAAGCCCTGAGTTCCAGGCACACTGCAGCTGTGAAAGGCATCCAAAAGGGAGTGCAAAAGTGCCACAACATGGCTGCTTTCACGGCTTTTTCCTTGGCAAGAAGCCTAACACCAGGCTGATTTACCTTCCCAGGGTTACTGTTAGGCTTAGGCCTAGGGCTAGGATTTTTAAAACTAGGAAGCCCTGGGCTCCAGGCACACTGCAGCTGTTCAAGGCATCCCAAGGGGAGTACAAAAGTGCAACAACATGGCAGCTTTCACAGCTTTTTCCTTGGCACCATCCCTATACCTAGGCTGATTTATCTGCCTAGGGTTAGGGTTAGGCTTCAGCCTAGGGCTTGGATTTCTTTAACCAGGAAGCCCTGAGTTCCAGGCTTACTTCATCTGCCAAAGGCATCCCAAAGGGAGTGCAGAAGTGCCACAACATGGCTGCTTTCACGGCTTTTCCCTTAGGAAGAACCCTAATACCCGGCTGATTTACCTTCCTAGGGTTACTGTTAGGCTTAGGCCTAGGACTTTTAAAACCAGGAAGCCCTGGGCTCCAGGCACACTGCAGCTGCGAAAGGCATCCCAAGGGGAGCGCAAAAGTGACGCAACTTGGCTGCCACCACTGCTATTTCCATGAGACCATCCCGAACCATAGGCTGATTTTCCTTCCTAGGCTTAAGGTTTGAGTTACGCCTAGGGTAAGGGTTCTATTAACCAGAAAGCCCTGAGTTCCAAGAACAAAGCAGCTGCGAAGGACTAGCCAAGAAGAGCGCAAAAGTTGCACAACATGCCTGCCTCCACAGCTTTTTCCTTGGGGACATGCCTAATTCCTGGCTGATTTGCCTTTCTCGTCTTAGGGCTGGGGTTCGGCCTAGGGCTAGGATTTTTAAAATCAGGGAGCCCTGAGTTCCAGGCACACTGGAGCTGTGAAAGGCATCCAAAAGGGAGTGCAAAAGTGCCACAACATGGCTGCTTTCACGGCTTTTTCCTTGGCAAGAAGCCTAACACAAGGCTGATTTACCTTCCCAGGGTTACTGTTAGGCTTAGGCCTAGGGCTAGGATTTTTGAAACTAGGAAGCCCTGGGCTCCAGGCACACTGCAGCTGTTCAAGGCATCCCAAGGGGAGTACAAAAGTGCAACAACATGGCAGCTTTCACAGCTTTTTCCTTGGCACCATCCCTATACCTAGGCTGATTTATCTGCCTAGGGTTAGGGTTAGGCTTCAGCCTAGGGCTTGGATTTCTTTAACCAGGAAGCCCTGAGTTCCAGGCTTACTTCATCTGCCAAAGGCATCCCAAAGGGAGTGCAGAAGTGCCACAACATGGCTGCTTTCACGGCTTTTCCCTTAGGAAGAACCCTAATACCCGGCTGATTTACCTTCCTAGGGTTACTGTTAGGCTTAGGCCTAGGACTTTTAAAACCAGGAAGCCCTGGGCTCCAGGCACACTGCAGCTGCGAAAGGCATCCCAAGGGGAGCGCAAAAGTGACGCAACTTGGCTGCCACCACTGATATTTCCATGAGACCATCCCGAACCATAGGCTGATTTTCCTTCCTAGGCTTAAGGTTTGAGTTACGCCTAGGGTAAGGGCTCTATTAACCAGAAAGCCCTGAGTTCCAAGAACACAGCAGCTGCGAAGGACTAGCCAAGAAGAGCGCAAAAGTAGCACAACATGCCTGCCTCCACAGCTTTTTCCTTGGGGACATGCCTAATTCCTGGCTGATTTGCCTTTCTCGTCTTAGGGTTGGGGTTCGGCCTAGGGCTAGGATTTTTAAAATCAGGAAGCCCTGAGTTCCAGGCACACTGGAGCTGTGAAAGGCATCCAAAAGGGAGTGCAAAAGTGCCACAACATGGCTGCTTTCACGGCTTTTTCCTTGGCAAGAAGCCTAACACCAGGCTGATTTACCTTCCCTGGGTTACTGTTAGGCTTAGGCCTAGGGCTAGGATTTTTAAAACTAGGAAGCCCTGGGCTCCAGGCACACTGCAGCTGTTCAAGGCATCCCAAGGGGAGTACAAAAGTGCTACAACATGGCAGCTTTCACAGCTTTTTCCTTGGCACCATCCCTATACCTAGGCTGATTTATCTGCCTAGGGTTAGGGTTAGGCTTCAGCCTAGGGCTTGGATTTCTTTAACCAGGAAGCCCTGAGTTCCAGGCTTACTTCATCTGCCAAAGGCATCCCAAAGGGAGTGCAGAAGTGCCACAACATGGCTGCTTTCACGGCTTTTCCCTTAGGAAGAACCCTAATACCCGGCTGATTTACCTTCCTAGGGTTACTGTTAGGCTTAGGCCTAGGACTTTTAAAACCAGGAAGCCCTGGGCTCCAGGCACACTGCAGCTGCGAAAGGCATCCCAAGGGGAGCGCAAAAGTGACGCAACTTGGCTGCCACCACTGATATTTCCATGAGACCATCCCGAACCATAGGCTGATTTTCCTTCCTAGGCTTAAGGTTTGAGTTACGCCTAGGGTAAGGGCTCTATTAACCAGAAAGCCCTGAGTTCCAAGAACACAGCAGCTGCGAAGGACTAGCCAAGAAGAGCGCAAAAGTAGCACAACATGCCTGCCTCCACAGCTTTTTCCTTGGGGACATGCCTAATTCCCGGCTGATTTGCCTTTCTCGTCTTAGGGTTGGGGTTCGGCCTCGGGCTAGGATTTTTAAAATCAGGAAGCCCTGAGTTCCAGGCACACTGGAGCTGTGAAAGGCATCCAAAAGGGAGTGCAAAAGTGCCACAACATGGCTGCTTTCAAGGCTTTTTCCTTGGCAAGAAGCCTAACACCAGGCTGATTTACCTTCCCAGGGTTACTGTTAGGCTTAGGCCTAGGGCTAGGATTTTTAAAACTAGGAAGCCCTTAGCTCCAGGCACACTGCAGCTGTTCAAGGCATCCCAAGGGGAGTACAAAAGTGCAACAACATGGCAGCTTTCACAGCTTTTTCCTTGGCACCATCCCTATACCTAGGCTGATTTATCTGCCTAGGGTTAGGGTTAGGGTTCAGCCTAGGGCTTGGATTTCTTTAACCAGGAAGCCCTGAGTTCCAGGCTTACTTCATCTGCCAAAGGCATCCCAAAGGGAGTGCAGAAGTGCCACAACATGGCTGCTTTCACGGCTTTTCCCTTAGGAAGAACCCTAATACCCGGCTGATTTACCTTCCTAGGGTTACTGTTAGGCTTAGGCCTAGGACTTTTAAAACCAGGAAGCCCTGGGCTCCAGGCACACTGCAGCTGCGAAAGGCATCCCAAGGGGAGCGCAAAAGTGACGCAACTTGGCTGCCACCACTGATATTTCCATGAGACCATCCCGAACCATAGGCTGATTTTCCTTCCTAGGGTTAAGGTTTGAGTTACGCCTAGGGTAAGGGTTCTATTAACCAGAAAGCCCTGAGTTTCAAGAACACAGCAGCTGCGAAAGACAAGCCAAGAAGAGCGCAAAAGTACCACAACATGCCTGCCTCCACAGCTTTTTCCTTGGGGACATGCCTAATTCCTGGCTGATTTGCCTTTCTCGTCTTAGGGTTGGGGTTCGGCCTAGGGCTAGGATTTTTAAAATCAGGAAGCACTGAGTTCCAGGCACACTGGAGCTGTGAAAGGCATCCAAAAGGGAGTGCAAAAGTGCCACAACATGGCTGCTTTCACGGCTTTTTCCTTGGCAAGAAGCCTAACACCAGGCTGATTTACCTTCCCAGGGTTACTGTTAGGCTTAGGCCTAGGGCTAGGATTTTTGAAACTAGGAAGCCCTGGGCTCCAGGCACACTGCAGCTGTTCAAGGCATCCCAAGGGGAGTACAAAAGTGCAACAACATGGCAGCTTTCACAGCTTTTTCCTTGGCACCATCCCTATACCTAGGCTGATTTATCTGCCTAGGGTTAGGGTTAGGGTTCAGCCTAGGGCTTGGATTTCTTTAACCAGGAAGCCCTGAGTTCCAGGCTTACTTCATCTGCCAAAGGCATCCCAAAGGGAGTGCAGAAGTGCCACAACATGGCTGCTTTCACGGCTTTTCCCTTAGGAAGAACCCTAATACCCGGCTGATTTACCTTCCTAGGGTTACTGTTAGGCTTAGGCCTAGGACTTTTAAAACCAGGAAGCCCTGGGCTCCAGGCACACTGCAGCTGCGAAAGGCATCCCAAGGGGAGCGCAAAAGTGACGCAACTTGGCTGCCACCACTGATATTTCCATGAGACCATCCCGAACCATAGCTGATTTTCCTTCCTAGGCTTAAGGTTTGAGTTACGCCTAGGGTAAGGGCTCTATTAACCAGAAAGCCCTGAGTTCCAAGAACACAGCAGCTGCGAAGGACTAGCCAAGAAGAGCGCAAAAGTAGCACAACATGCCTGCCTCCACAGCTTTTTCCTTGGGGACATGCCTAATTCCTGGCTGATTTGCCTTTCTCGTCTTAGGGTTGGGGTTCGGCCTAGGGCTAGGATTTTTAAAATCAGGAAGCCCTGAGTTCCAGGCACACTGGAGCTGTGAAAGGCATCCAAAAGGGAGTGCAAAAGTGCCACAACATGGCTGCTTTCACGGCTTTTTCCTTGGCAAGAAGCCTAACACCAGGCTGATTTACCTTCCCAGGGTTACTGTTAGGCTTAGGCCTAGGGCTAGGATTTTTGAAACTAGGAAGCCCTGGGCTCCAGGCACACTGCAGCTGTTCAAGGCATCCCAAGGGGAGTACAAAAGTGCAACAACATGGCAGCTTTCACAGCTTTTTCCTTGGCACCATCCCTATACCTAGGCTGATTTATCTGCCTAGGGTTAGGGTTAGGGTTCAGCCTAGGGCTTGGATTTCTTTAACCAGGAAGCCCTGAGTTCCAGGCTTACTTCATCTGCCAAAGGCATCCCAAAGGGAGTGCAGAAGTGCCACAACATGGCTGCTTTCATGGCTTTTCCCTTAGGAAGAACCCTAATACCCGGCTGATTTACCTTCCTAGGGTTACTGTTAGGCTTAGGCCTAGGACTTTTAAAACCAGGAAGCCCTGGGCTCCAGGCACACTGCAGCTGCGAAAGGCATCCCAAGGGGAGCGCAAAAGTGACTCAACTTGGCTGCCACCACTGATATTTCCATGAGACCATCCCGAACCATAGGCTGATTTTCCTTCCTAGGGTTAAGGTTTGAGTTACGCCTAGGGTAAGGGCTCTATTAACCAGAAAGCCCTGAGTTCCAAGAACACAGCAGCTGCGAAGGACTAGCCAAGAAGAGCGCAAAAGTAGCACAACATGCCTGCCTCCACAGCTTTTTCCTTGGGGACATGCCTAATTCCTGGCTGATTTGCCTTTCTCGTCTTAGGGTTGGGGTTTGGCCTAGGGCTAGGATTTTTAAAATCAGGAAGCCCTGAGTTCCAGGCACACTGGAGCTGTGAAAGGCATCCAAAAGGGAGTGCAAAAGTGCCACAACATGGCTGCTTTCACGGCTTTTTCCTTGGCAAGAAGCCTAACACCAGGCTGATTTACCTTCCCAGGGTTACTGTTAGGCTTAGGCCTAGGGCTAGGATTTTTAAAACTAGGAAGCCCTTAGCTCCAGGCACACTGCAGCTGTTCAAGGCATCCCAAGGGGAGTACAAAAGTGCAACAACATGGCAGCTTTCACAGCTTTTTCCTTGGCACCATCCCTATACCTAGGCTGATTTATCTGCCTAGGGTTAGGGTTAGGGTTCAGCCTAGGGCTTGGATTTCTTTAACCAGGAAGCCCTGAGTTCCAGGCTTACTTCATCTGCCAAAGGCATCCCAAAGGGAGTGCAGAAGTGCCACAACATGGCTGCTTTCACGGCTTTTCCCTTAGGAAGAACCCTAATACCCGGCTGATTTACCTTCCTAGGGTTACTGTTAGGCTTAGGCCTAGGACTTTTAAAACCAGGAAGCCCTGGGCTCCAGGCACACTGCAGCTGCGAAAGGCATCCCAAGGGGAGCGCAAAAGTGACGCAACTTGGCTGCCACCAC
Source organism: Ammospiza nelsoni (assembly GCF_027579445.1). NCBI lineage: Eukaryota > Metazoa > Chordata > Aves > Passeriformes > Passerellidae > Ammospiza > Ammospiza nelsoni. The sequence goes on along the minus strand of NW_026683216.1, from coordinate 379,796 downwards.
TGATATTTCCATGAGACCATCCCGAACCATAGGCTGATTTTCCTTCCTAGGGTTAAGGTTTGAGTTACGCCTAGGGTAAGGGTTCTATTAACCAGAAAGCCCTGAGTTCCAAGAACACAGCAGCTGCGAAGGACTAGCCAAGAAGAGCGCAAAAGTAGCACAACATGCCTGCCTCCACAGCTTTTTCCTTGGGGACATGCCTAATTCCTGGCTGATTTGCCTTTCTCGTCTTAGGGTTGGGGTTCGGCCTAGGGCTAGGATTTTTAAAATCAGGAAGCCCTGAGTTCCAGGCACACTGCAGCTGTGAAAGGCATCCAAAAGGGAGTGCAAAAGTGCCACAACATGGCTGCTTTCACGGCTTTTTCCTTGGCAAGAAGCCTAACACCAGGCTGATTTACCTTCCCAGGGTTACTGTTAGGCTTAGGCCTAGGGCTAGGATTTTTGAAACTAGGAAGCCCAGGGCTCCAGGCACACTGCAGCTGTTCAAGGCATCCCAAGGGGAGTACAAAAGTGCAACAACATGGCAGCTTTCACAGCTTTTTCCTTGGCACCATCCCTATACCTAGGCGGATTTATCTGCCTAGGGTTAGGGTTAGGGTTCAGCCTAGGGCTTGGATTTCTTTAACCAGGAAGCCCTGAGTTCCAGGCTTACTTCATCTGCCAAAGGCATCCCAAAGGGAGTGCAAAAGTGCCACAACATGGCTGCTTTCACGGCTTTTTCCTTGGCAAGAAGCCTAACACCAGGCTGATTTACCTTCCCAGGGTTACTGTTAGGCTTAGGCCTAGGGCTAGGATTTTTGAAACTAGGAAGCCCTGGGCTCCAGGCACACTGCAGCTGTTCAAGGCATCCCAAGGGGAGTACAAAAGTGCAACAACATGGCAGCTTTCACAGCTTTTTCCTTGGCACCATCCCTATACCTAGGCTGATTGATCTGCCTAGGGTTAGGGTTAGGCTTCAGCCTAGGGCTTGGATTTCTTTAACCAGGAAGCCCTGAGTTCCAGGCTTACTTCATCTGCCAAAGGCATCCCAAAGGGAGTGCAGAAGTGCCACAACATGGCTGCTTTCACGGCTTTTCCCTTAGGAAGAACCCTAATACCCGGCTGATTTACCTTCCTAGGGTTACTGTTAGGCTTAGGCCTAGGACTTTTAAAACCAGGAAGCCCTGGGCTCCAGGCACACTGCAGCTGCGAAAGGCATCCCAAGGGGAGCGCAAAAGTGACGCAACTTGGCTGCCACCACTGATATTTCCATGAGACCATCCCGAACCATAGGCTGATTTTCCTTCCTAGGCTTAAGGTTTGAGTTACGCCTAGGGTAAGGGCTCTATTAACCAGAAAGCCCTGAGTTCCAAGAACACAGCAGCTGCGAAGGACTAGCCAAGAAGAGCGCAAAAGTAGCACAACATGCCTGCCTCCACAGCTTTTTCCTTGGGGACATGCCTAATTCCTGGCTGATTTGCCTTTCTCGTCTTAGGGTTGGGGTTCGGCCTAGGGCTAGGATTTTTAAAATCAGGAAGCCCTGAGTTCCAGGCACACTGCAGCTGTGAAAGGCATCCAAAAGGGAGTGCAAAAGTGCCACAACATGGCTGCTTTCACGGCTTTTTCCTTGGCAAGAAGCCTAACACCAGGCTGATTTACCTTCCCAGGGTTACTGTTAGGCTTAGGCCTAGGGCTAGGATTTTTAAAACTAGGAAGCCCTGGGCTCCAGGCACACTGCAGCTGTTCAAGGCATCCCAAGGGGAGTACAAAAGTGCAACAACATGGCAGCTTTCACAGCTTTTTCCTTGGCACCATCCCTATACCTAGGCTGATTTATCTGCCTAGGGTTAGGGTTAGGCTTCAGCCTAGGGCTTGGATTTCTTTAACCAGGAAGCCCTGAGTTCCAGGCTTACTTCATCTGCCAAAGGCATCCCAAAGGGAGTGCAGAAGTGCCACAACATGGCTGCTTTCACGGCTTTTCCCTTAGGAAGAACCCTAATACCCGGCTGATTTACCTTCCTAGGGTTACTGTTAGGCTTAGGCCTAGGACTTTTAAAACCAGGAAGCCCTGGGCTCCAGGCACACTGCAGCTGCGAAAGGCATCCCAAGGGGAGCGCAAAAGTGACGCAACTTGGCTGCCACCACTGATATTTCCATGAGACCATCCCGAACCATAGGCTGATTTTCCTTCCTAGGCTTAAGGTTTGAGTTACGCCTAGGGTAAGGGCTCTATTAACCAGAAAGCCCTGAGTTCCAAGAACACAGCAGCTGCGAAGGACTAGCCAAGAAGAGCGCAAAAGTAGCACAACATGCCTGCCTCCACAGCTTTTTCCTTGGGGACATGCCTAATTCCCGGCTGATTTGCCTTTCTCGTCTTAGGGTTGGGGTTCGGCCTCGGGCTAGGATTTTTAAAATCAGGAAGCCCTGAGTTCCAGGCACACTGGAGCTGTGAAAGGCATCCAAAAGGGAGTGCAAAAGTGCCACAACATGGCTGCTTTCAAGGCTTTTTCCTTGGCAAGAAGCCTAACACCAGGCTGATTTACCTTCCCAGGGTTACTGTTAGGCTTAGGCCTAGGGCTAGGATTTTTAAAACTAGGAAGCCCTTAGCTCCAGGCACACTGCAGCTGTTCAAGGCATCCCAAGGGGAGTACAAAAGTGCAACAACATGGCAGCTTTCACAGCTTTTTCCTTGGCACCATCCCTATACCTAGGCTGATTTATCTGCCTAGGGTTAGGGTTAGGGTTCAGCCTAGGGCTTGGATTTCTTTAACCAGGAAGCCCTGAGTTCCAGGCTTACTTCATCTGCCAAAGGCATCCCAAAGGGAGTGCAGAAGTGCCACAACATGGCTGCTTTCACGGCTTTTCCCTTAGGAAGAACCCTAATACCCGGCTGATTTACCTTCCTAGGGTTACTGTTAGGCTTAGGCCTAGGACTTTTAAAACCAGGAAGCCCTGGGCTCCAGGCACACTGCAGCTGCGAAAGGCATCCCAAGGGGAGCGCAAAAGTGACGCAACTTGGCTGCCACCACTGATATTTCCATGAGACCATCCCGAACCATAGGCTGATTTTCCTTCCTAGGGTTAAGGTTTGAGTTACGCCTAGGGTAAGGGTTCTATTAACCAGAAAGCCCTGAGTTTCAAGAACACAGCAGCTGCGAAAGACAAGCCAAGAAGAGCGCAAAAGTACCACAACATGCCTGCCTCCACAGCTTTTTCCTTGGGGACATGCCTAATTCCTGGCTGATTTGCCTTTCTCGTCTTAGGGTTGGGGTTCGGCCTAGGGCTAGGATTTTTAAAATCAGGAAGCACTGAGTTCCAGGCACACTGGAGCTGTGAAAGGCATCCAAAAGGGAGTGCAAAAGTGCCACAACATGGCTGCTTTCACGGCTTTTTCCTTGGCAAGAAGCCTAACACCAGGCTGATTTACCTTCCCAGGGTTACTGTTAGGCTTAGGCCTAGGGCTAGGATTTTTGAAACTAGGAAGCCCTGGGCTCCAGGCACACTGCAGCTGTTCAAGGCATCCCAAGGGGAGTACAAAAGTGCAACAACATGGCAGCTTTCACAGCTTTTTCCTTGGCACCATCCCTATACCTAGGCTGATTTATCTGCCTAGGGTTAGGGTTAGGGTTCAGCCTAGGGCTTGGATTTCTTTAACCAGGAAGCCCTGAGTTCCAGGCTTACTTCATCTGCCAAAGGCATCCCAAAGGGAGTGCAGAAGTGCCACAACATGGCTGCTTTCACGGCTTTTCCCTTAGGAAGAACCCTAATACCCGGCTGATTTACCTTCCTAGGGTTACTGTTAGGCTTAGGCCTAGGACTTTTAAAACCAGGAAGCCCTGGGCTCCAGGCACACTGCAGCTGCGAAAGGCATCCCAAGGGGAGCGCAAAAGTGACGCAACTTGGCTGCCACCACTGATATTTCCATGAGACCATCCCGAACCATAGCTGATTTTCCTTCCTAGGCTTAAGGTTTGAGTTACGCCTAGGGTAAGGGCTCTATTAACCAGAAAGCCCTGAGTTCCAAGAACACAGCAGCTGCGAAGGACTAGCCAAGAAGAGCGCAAAAGTAGCACAACATGCCTGCCTCCACAGCTTTTTCCTTGGGGACATGCCTAATTCCTGGCTGATTTGCCTTTCTCGTCTTAGGGTTGGGGTTTGGCCTAGGGCTAGGATTTTTAAAATCAGGAAGCCCTGAGTTCCAGGCACACTGGAGCTGTGAAAGGCATCCAAAAGGGAGTGCAAAAGTGCCACAACATGGCTGCTTTCACGGCTTTTTCCTTGGCAAGAAGCCTAACACCAGGCTGATTTACCTTCCCAGGGTTACTGTTAGGCTTAGGCCTAGGGCTAGGATTTTTGAAACTAGGAAGCCCTGGGCTCCAGGCACACTGCAGCTGTTCAAGGCATCCCAAGGGGAGTACAAAAGTGCAACAACATGGCAGCTTTCACAGCTTTTTCCTTGGCACCATCCCTATACCTAGGCTGATTTATCTGCCTAGGGTTAGGGTTAGGGTTCAGCCTAGGGCTTGGATTTCTTTAACCAGGAAGCCCTGAGTTCCAGGCTTACTTCATCTGCCAAAGGCATCCCAAAGGGAGTGCAGAAGTGCCACAACATGGCTGCTTTCATGGCTTTTCCCTTAGGAAGAACCCTAATACCCGGCTGATTTACCTTCCTAGGGTTACTGTTAGGCTTAGGCCTAGGACTTTTAAAACCAGGAAGCCCTGGGCTCCAGGCACACTGCAGCTGCGAAAGGCATCCCAAGGGGAGCGCAAAAGTGACTCAACTTGGCTGCCACCACTGATATTTCCATGAGACCATCCCGAACCATAGGCTGATTTTCCTTCCTAGGGTTAAGGTTTGAGTTACGCCTAGGGTAAGGGCTCTATTAACCAGAAAGCCCTGAGTTCCAAGAACACAGCAGCTGCGAAGGACTAGCCAAGAAGAGCGCAAAAGTAGCACAACATGCCTGCCTCCACAGCTTTTTCCTTGGGGACATGCCTAATTCCTGGCTGATTTGCCTTTCTCGTCATAGGGTTGGGGTTCGGCCTAGGGCTAGGATTTTTAAAATCAGGAAGCCCTGAGTTCCAGGCACACTGGAGCTGTGAAAGGCATCCAAAAGGGAGTGCAAAAGTGCCACAACATGGCTGCTTTCACGGCTTTTTCCTTGGCAAGAAGCCTAACACCAGGCTGATTTACCTTCCCAGGGTTACTGTTAGGCTTAGGCCTAGGGCTAGGATTTTTAAAACTAGGAAGCCCTTAGCTCCAGGCACACTGCAGCTGTTCAAGGCATCCCAAGGGGAGTACAAAAGTGCAACAACATGGCAGCTTTCACAGCTTTTTCCTTGGCACCATCCCTATACCTAGGCTGATTTATCTGCCTAGGGTTAGGGTTAGGCTTCAGCCTAGGGCTTGGATTTCTTTAACCAGGAAGCCCTGAGTTCCAGGCTTACTTCATCTGCCAAAGGCATCCCAAAGGGAGTGCAGAAGTGCCACAACATGGCTGCTTTCACGGCTTTTCCCTTAGGAAGAACCCTAATACCCGGCTGATTTACCTTCCTAGGGTTACTGTTAGGCTTAGGCCTAGGACTTTTAAAACCAGGAAGCCCTGGGCTCCAGGCACACTGCAGCTGCGAAAGGCATCCCAAGGGGAGCGCAAAAGTGACGCAACTTGGCTGCCACCACTGATATTTCCATGAGACCATCCCGAACCATAGGCTGATTTTCCTTCCTAGGGTTAAGGTTTGAGTTACGCCTAGGGTAAGGGTTCTATTAACCAGAAAGCCCTGAGTTCCAAGAACACAGCAGCTGCGAAGGACTAGCCAAGAAGAGCGCAAAAGTAGCACAACATGCCTGCCTCCACAGCTTTTTCCTTGGGGACATGCCTAATTCCTGGCTGATTTGCCTTTCTCGTCTTAGGGTTGGGGTTCGGCCTAGGGCTAGGATTTTTAAAATCAGGAAGCCCTGAGTTCCAGGCACACTGCAGCTGTGAAAGGCATCCAAAAGGGAGTGCAAAAGTGCCACAACATGGCTGCTTTCACGGCTTTTTCCTTGGCAAGAAGCCTAACACCAGGCTGATTTACCTTCCCAGGGTTACTGTTAGGCTTAGGCCTAGGGCTAGGATTTTTGAAACTAGGAAGCCCAGGGCTCCAGGCACACTGCAGCTGTTCAAGGCATCCCAAGGGGAGTACAAAAGTGCAACAACATGGCAGCTTTCACAGCTTTTTCCTTGGCACCATCCCTATACCTAGGCGGATTTATCTGCCTAGGGTTAGGGTTAGGGTTCAGCCTAGGGCTTGGATTTCTTTAACCAGGAAGCCCTGAGTTCCAGGCTTACTTCATCTGCCAAAGGCATCCCAAAGGGAGTGCAAAAGTGCCACAACATGGCTGCTTTCACGGCTTTTTCCTTGGCAAGAAGCCTAACACCAGGCTGATTTACCTTCCCAGGGTTACTGTTAGGCTTAGGCCTAGGGCTAGGATTTTTGAAACTAGGAAGCCCTGGGCTCCAGGCACACTGCAGCTGTTCAAGGCATCCCAAGGGGAGTACAAAAGTGCAACAACATGGCAGCTTTCACAGCTTTTTCCTTGGCACCATCCCTATACCTAGGCTGATTGATCTGCCTAGGGTTGGGGTTAGGCTTCAGCCTAGGGCTTGGATTTCTTTAACCAGGAAGCCCTGAGTTCCAGGCTTACTTCATCTGCCAAAGGCATCCCAAAGGGAGTGCAGAAGTGCCACAACATGGCTGCTTTCACGGCTTTTCCCTTAGGAAGAACCCTAATACCCGGCTGATTTACCTTCCTAGGGTTACTGTTAGGCTTAGGCCTAGGACTTTTAAAACCAGGAAGCCCTGGGCTCCAGGCACACTGCAGCTGCGAAAGGCATCCCAAGGGGAGCGCAAAAGTGACGCAACTTGGCTGCCACCACTGATATTTCCATGAGACCATCCCGAACCATAGGCTGATTTTCCTTCCTAGGCTTAAGGTTTGAGTTACGCCTAGGGTAAGGGCTCTATTAACCAGAAAGCCCTGAGTTCCAAGAACACAGCAGCTGCGAAGGACTAGCCAAGAAGAGCGCAAAAGTAGCACAACATGCCTGCCTCCACAGCTTTTTCCTTGGGGACATGCCTAATTCCTGGCTGATTTGCCTTTCTCGTCTTAGGGTTGGGGTTCGGCCTAGGGCTAGGATTTTTAAAATCAGGAAGCCCTGAGTTCCAGGCACACTGCAGCTGTGAAAGGCATCCAAAAGGGAGTGCAAAAGTGCCACAACATGGCTGCTTTCACGGCTTTTTCCTTGGCAAGAAGCCTAACACCAGGCTGATTTACCTTCCCAGGGTTACTGTTAGGCTTAGGCCTAGGGCTAGGATTTTTAAAACTAGGAAGCCCTGGGCTCCAGGCACACTGCAGCTGTTCAAGGCATCCCAAGGGGAGTACAAAAGTGCAACAACATGGCAGCTTTCACAGCTTTTTCCTTGGCACCATCCCTATACCTAGGCTGATTTATCTGCCTAGGGTTAGGGTTAGGCTTCAGCCTAGGGCTTGGATTTCTTTAACCAGGAAGCCCTGAGTTCCAGGCTTACTTCATCTGCCAAAGGCATCCCAAAGGGAGTGCAGAAGTGCCACAACATGGCTGCTTTCACGGCTTTTCCCTTAGGAAGAACCCTAATACCCGGCTGATTTACCTTCCTAGGGTTACTGTTAGGCTTAGGCCTAGGACTTTTAAAACCAGGAAGCCCTGGGCTCCAGGCACACTGCAGCTGCGAAAGGCATCCCAAGGGGAGCGCAAAAGTGACGCAACTTGGCTGCCACCACTGATATTTCCATGAGACCATCCCGAACCATAGGCTGATTTTCCTTCCTAGGCTTAAGGTTTGAGTTACGCCTAGGGTAAGGGCTCTATTAACCAGAAAGCCCTGAGTTCCAAGAACACAGCAGCTGCGAAGGACTAGCCAAGAAGAGCGCAAAAGTAGCACAACATGCCTGCCTCCACAGCTTTTTCCTTGGGGACATGCCTAATTCCTGGCTGATTTGCCTTTCTCGTCTTAGGGTTGGGGTTCGGCCTAGGGCTAGGATTTTTAAAATCAGGAAGCCCTGAGTTCCAGGCACACTGGAGCTGTGAAAGGCATCCAAAAGGGAGTGCAAAAGTGCCACAACATGGCTGCTTTCACGGCTTTTTCCTTGGCAAGAAGCCTAACACCAGGCTGATTTACCTTCCCTGGGTTACTGTTAGGCTTAGGCCTAGGGCTAGGATGTTTAAAACTAGGAAGCCCTGGGCTCCAGGCACACTGCAGCTGTTCAAGGCATCCCAAGGGGAGTACAAAAGTGCTACAACATGGCAGCTTTCACAGCTTTTTCCTTGGCACCATCCCTATACCTAGGCTGATTTATCTGCCTAGGGTTAGGGTTAGGCTTCAGCCTAGGGCTTGGATTTCTTTAACCAGGAAGCCCTGAGTTCCAGGCTTACTTCATCTGCCAAAGGCATCCCAAAGGGAGTGCAGAAGTGCCACAACATGGCTGCTTTCACGGCTTTTCCCTTAGGAAGAACCCTAATACCCGGCTGATTTACCTTCCTAGGGTTACTGTTAGGCTTAGGCCTAGGACTTTTAAAACCAGGAAGCCCTGGGCTCCGGGCACACTGCAGCTGCGAAAGGCATCCCAAGGGGAGCGCAAAAGTGACGCAACTTGGCTGCCACCACTGATATTTCCATGAGACCATCCCGAACCATAGGCTGATTTTCCTTCCTAGGCTTAAGGTTTGAGTTACGCCTAGGGTAAGGGCTCTATTAACCAGAAAGCCCTGAGTTCCAAGAACACAGCAGCTGCGAAGGACTAGCCAAGAAGAGCGCAAAAGTAGCACAACATGCCTGCCTCCACAGCTTTTTCCTTGGGGACATGCCTAATTCCCGGCTGATTTGCCTTTCTCGTCTTAGGGTTGGGGTTCGGCCTAGGGCTAGGATTTTTAAAATCAGGAAGCCCTGAGTTCCAGGCACACTGGAGCTGTGAAAGGCATCCAAAAGGGAGTGCAAAAGTGCCACAACATGGCTGCTTTCAAGGCTTTTTCCTTGGCAAGAAGCCTAACACCAGGCTGATTTACCATCCCAGGGTTAATGTTAGGCTTAGGCCTAGGGCTAGGATTTTTAAAACTAGGAAGCCCTTAGCTCCAGGCACACTGCAGCTGTTCAAGGCATCCCAAGGGGAGTACAAAAGTGCAACAACATGGCAGCTTTCACAGCTTTTTCCTTGGCACCATCCCTATACCTAGGCTGATTTATCTGCCTAGGGTTAGGGTTAGGGTTCAGCCTAGGGCTTGGATTTCTTTAACCAGGAAGCCCTGAGTTCCAGGCTTACTTCATCTGCCAAAGGCATCCCAAAGGGAGTGCAGAAGTGCCACAACATGGCTGCTTTCACGGCTTTTCCCTTAGGAAGAACCCTAATACCCGGCTGATTTACCTTCCTAGGGTTACTGTTAGGCTTAGGCCTAGGACTTTTAAAACCAGGAAGCCCTGGGCTCCAGGCACACTGCAGCTGCGAAAGGCATCCCAAGGGGAGCGCAAAAGTGACGCAACTTGGCTGCCACCACTGATATTTCCATGAGACCATCCCGAACCATAGGCTGATTTTCCTTCCTAGGGTTAAGGTTTGAGTTACGCCTAGGGTAAGGGTTCTATTAACCAGAAAGCCCTGAGTTTCAAGAACACAGCAGCTGCGAAAGACAAGCCAAGAAGAGCGCAAAAGTACCACAACATGCCTGCCTCCACAGCTTTTTCCTTGGGGACATGCCTAATTCCTGGCTGATTTGCCTTTCTCGTCTTAGGGTTGGGGTTCGGCCTAGGGCTAGGATTTTTAAAATCAGGAAGCACTGAGTTCCAGGCACACTGGAGCTGTGAAAGGCATCCAAAAGGGAGTGCAAAAGTGCCACAACATGGCTGCTTTCACGGCTTTTTCCTTGGCAAGAAGCCTAACACCAGGCTGATTTACCTTCCCAGGGTTACTGTTAGGCTTAGGCCTAGGGCTAGGATTTTTGAAACTAGGAAGCCCTGGGCTCCAGGCACACTGCAGCTGTTCAAGGCATCCCAAGGGGAGTACAAAAGTGCAACAACATGGCAGCTTTCACAGCTTTTTCCTTGGCACCATCCCTATACCTAGGCTGATTTATCTGCCTAGGGTTAGGGTTAGGGTTCAGCCTAGGGCTTGGATTTCTTTAACCAGGAAGCCCTGAGTTCCAGGCTTACTTCATCTGCCAAAGGCATCCCAAAGGGAGTGCAGAAGTGCCACAACATGGCTGCTTTCACGGCTTTTCCCTTAGGAAGAACCCTAATACCCGGCTGATTTACCTTCCTAGGGTTACTGTTAGGCTTAGGCCTAGGACTTTTAAAACCAGGAAGCCCTGGGCTCCAGGCACACTGCAGCTGCGAAAGGCATCCCAAGGGGAGCGCAAAAGTGACGCAACTTGGCTGCCACCACTGATATTTCCATGAGACCATCCCGAACCATAGGCTGATTTTCCTTCCTAGGCTTAAGGTTTGAGTTACGCCTAGGGTAAGGGCTCTATTAACCAGAAAGCCCTGAGTTCCAAGAACACAGCAGCTGCGAAGGACTAGCCAAGAAGAGCGCAAAAGTAGCACAACATGCCTGCCTCCACAGCTTTTTCCTTGGGGACATGCCTAATTCCTGGCTGATTTGCCTTTCTCGTCTTAGGGTTGGGGTTCGGCCTAGGGCTAGGATTTTTAAAATCAGGAAGCCCTGAGTTCCAGGCACACTGGAGCTGTGAAAGGCATCCAAAAGGGAGTGCAAAAGTGCCACAACATGGCTGCTTTCAAGGCTTTTTCCTTGGCAAGAAGCCTAACACCAGGCTGATTTACCATCCCAGGGTTAATGTTAGGCTTAGGCCTAGGGCTAGGATTTTTAAAACTAGGAAGCCCTTAGCTCCAGGCACACTGCAGCTGTTCAAGGCATCCCAAGGGGAGTACAAAAGTGCAACAACATGGCAGCTTTCACAGCTTTTTCCTTGGCACCATCCCTATACCTAGGCTGATTTATCTGCCTAGGGTTAGGGTTAGGGTTCAGCCTAGGGCTTGGATTTCTTTAACCAGGAAGCCCTGAGTTCCAGGCTTACTTCATCTGCCAAAGGCATCCCAAAGGGAGTGCAGAAGTGCCACAACATGGCTGCTTTCACGGCTTTTCCCTTAGGAAGAACCCTAATACCCGGCTGATTTACCTTCCTAGGGTTACTGTTAGGCTTAGGCCTAGGACTTTTAAAACCAGGAAGCCCTGGGCTCCAGGCACACTGCAGCTGCGAAAGGCATCCCAAGGGGAGCGCAAAAGTGACGCAACTTGGCTGCCACCACTGATATTTCCATGAGACCATCCCGAACCATAGGCTGATTTTCCTTCCTAGGGTTAAGGTTTGAGTTACGCCTAGGGTAAGGGTTCTATTAACCAGAAAGCCCTGAGTTTCAAGAACACAGCAGCTGCGAAAGACAAGCCAAGAAGAGCGCAAAAGTAGCACAACATGCCTGCCTCCACAGCTTTTTCCTTGGGGACATGCCTAATTCCTGGCTGATTTGCCTTTCTCGTCTTAGGGTTGGGGTTCGGCCTAGGGCTAGGATTTTTAAAATCAGGAAGCACTGAGTTCCAGGCACACTGGAGCTGTGAAAGGCATCCAAAAGGGAGTGCAAAAGTGCCACAACATGGCTGCTTTCACGGCTTTTTCCTTGGCAAGAAGCCTAACACCAGGCTGATTTACCTTCCCAGGGTTACTGTTAGGCTTAGGCCTAGGGCTAGGATTTTTGAAACTAGGAAGCCCTGGGCTCCAGGCACACTGCAGCTGTTCAAGGCATCCCAAGGGGAGTACAAAAGTGCAACAACATGGCAGCTTTCACAGCTTTTTCCTTGGCACCATCCCTATACCTAGGCTGATTTATCTGCCTAGGGTTAGGGTTAGGGTTCAGCCTAGGGCTTGGATTTCTTTAACCAGGAAGCCCTGAGTTCCAGGCTTACTTCATCTGCCAAAGGCATCCCAAAGGGAGTGCAGAAGTGCCACAACATGGCTGCTTTCACGGCTTTTCCCTTAGGAAGAACCCTAATACCCGGCTGATTTACCTTCCTAGGGTTACTGTTAGGCTTAGGCCTAGGACTTTTAAAACCAGGAAGCCCTGGGCTCCAGGCACACTGCAGCTGCGAAAGGCATCCCAAGGGGAGCGCAAAAGTGACGCAACTTGGCTGCCACCACTGATATTTCCATGAGACCATCCCGAACCATAGGCTGATTTTCCTTCCTAGGGTTAAGGTTTGAGTTACGCCTAGGGTAAGGGCTCTATTAACCAGAAAGCCCTGAGTTCCAAGAACACAGCAGCTGCGAAGGACTAGCCAAGAAGAGCGCAAAAGTAGCACAACATGCCTGCCTCCACAGCTTTTTCCTTGGGGACATGCCTAATTCCTGGCTGATTTGCCTTTCTCGTCTTAGGGTTGGGGTTCGGCCTAGGGCTAGGATTTTTAAAATCAGGAAGCCCTGAGTTCCAGGCACACTGGAGCTGTGAAAGGCATCCAAAAGGGAGTGCAAAAGTGCCACAACATGGCTGCTTTCACGGCTTTTTCCTTGGCAAGAAGCCTAACACCAGGCTGATTTACCTTCCCAGGGTTACTGTTAGGCTTAGGCCTAGGGCTAGGATTTTTGAAACTAGGAAGCCCTGGGCTCCAGGCACACTGCAGCTGTTCAAGGCATCCCAAGGGGAGTACAAAAGTGCAACAACATGGCAGCTTTCACAGCTTTTTCCTTGGCACCATCCCTATACCTAGGCTGATTTATCTGCCTAGGGTTAGGGTTAGGGTTCAGCCTAGGGCTTGGATTTCTTTAACCAGGAAGCCCTGAGTTCCAGGCTTACTTCATCTGCCAAAGGCATCCCAAAGGGAGTGCAGAAGTGCCACAACATGGCTGCTTTCATGGCTTTTCCCTTAGGAAGAACCCTAATACCCGGCTGATTTACCTTCCTAGGGTTACTGTTAGGCTTAGGCCTAGGACTTTTAAAACCAGGAAGCCCTGGGCTCCAGGCACACTGCAGCTGCGAAAGGCATCCCAAGGGGAGCGCAAAAGTGACTCAACTTGGCTGCCACCACTGATATTTCCATGAGACCATCCCGAACCATAGGCTGATTTTCCTTCCTAGGGTTAAGGTTTGAGTTACGCCTAGGGTAAGGGCTCTATTAACCAGAAAGCCCTGAGTTCCAAGAACACAGCAGCTGCGAAGGACTAGCCAAGAAGAGCGCAAAAGTAGCACAACATGCCTGCCTCCACAGCTTTTTCCTTGGGGACATGCCTAATTCCTGGCTGATTTGCCTTTCTCGTCATAGGGTTGGGGTTCGGCCTAGGGCTAGGATTTTTAAAATCAGGAAGCCCTGAGTTCCAGGCACACTGGAGCTGTGAAAGGCATCCAAAAGGGAGTGCAAAAGTGCCACAACATGGCTGCTTTCACGGCTTTTTCCTTGGCAAGAAGCCTAACACCAGGCTGATTTACCTTCCCAGGGTTACTGTTAGGCTTAGGCCTAGGGCTAGGATTTTTAAAACTAGGTAGCCCTTAGCTCCAGGCACACTGCAGCTGTTCAAGGCATCCCAAGGGGAGTACAAAAGTGCAACAACATGGCAGCTTTCACAGCTTTTTCCTTGGCACCATCCCTATACCTAGGCTGATTTATCTGCCTAGGGTTAGGGTTAGGGTTCAGCCTAGGGCTTGGATTTCTTTAACCAGGAAGCCCTGAGTTCCAGGCTTACTTCATCTGCCAAAGGCATCCCAAAGGGAGTGCAGAAGTGCCACAACATGGCTGCTTTCACGGCTTTTCCCTTAGGAAGAACCCTAATACCCGGCTGATTTACCTTCCTAGGGTTACTGTTAGGCTTAGGCCTAGGACTTTTAAAACCAGGAAGCCCTGGGCTCCAGGCACACTGCAGCTGCGAAAGGCATCCCAAGGGGAGCGCAAAAGTGACGCAACTTGGCTGCCACCACTGATATTTCCATGAGACCATCCCGAACCATAGGCTGATTTTCCTTCCTAGGGTTAAGGTTTGAGTTACGCCTAGGGTAAGGGTTCTATTAACCAGAAAGCCCTGAGTTCCAAGAACACAGCAGCTGCGAAGGACTAGCCAAGAAGAGCGCAAAAGTAGCACAACATGCCTGCCTCCACAGCTTTTTCCTTGGGGACATGCCTAATTCCTGGCTGATTTGCCTTTCTCGTCTTAGGGTTGGGGTTCGGCCTAGGGCTAGGATTTTTAAAATCAGGAAGCCCTGAGTTCCAGGCACACTGCAGCTGTGAAAGGCATCCAAAAGGGAGTGCAAAAGTGCCACAACATGGCTGCTTTCACGGCTTTTTCCTTGGCAAGAAGCCTAACACCAGGCTGATTTACCTTCCCAGGGTTACTGTTAGGCTTAGGCCTAGGGCTAGGATTTTTGAAACTAGGAAGCCCTGGGCTCCAGGCACACTGCAGCTGTTCAAGGCATCCCAAGGGGAGTACAAAAGTGCAACAACATGGCAGCTTTCACAGCTTTTTCCTTGGCACCATCCCTATACCTAGGCGGATTTATCTGCCTAGGGTTAGGGTTAGGGTTCAGCCTAGGGCTTGGATTTCTTTAACCAGGAAGCCCTGAGTTCCAGGCTTACTTCATCTGCCAAAGGCATCCCAAAGGGTGTGCAAAAGTGCCACAACATGGCTGCTTTCACGGCTTTTTCCTTGGCAAGAAGCCTAACACCTGGCTGATTTACCTTCCCAGGGTTACTGTTAGGCTTAGGCCTAGGGCTAGGATTTTTGAAACTAGGAAGCCCTGGGCTCCAGGCACACTGCAGCTGTTCAAGGCATCCCAAGGGGAGTACAAAAGTGCAACAACATGGCAGCTTTCACAGCTTTTTCCTTGGCACCATCCCTATACCTAGGCTGATTGATCTGCCTAGGGTTAGGGTTAGGCTTCAGCCTAGGGCTTGGATTTCTTTAACCAGGAAGCCCTGAGTTCCAGGCTTACTTCATCTGCCAAAGGCATCCCAAAGGGAGTGCAGAAGTGCCACAACATGGCTGCTTTCACGGCTTTTCCCTTAGGAAGAACCCTAATACCCGGCTGATTTACCTTCCTAGGGTTACTGTTAGGCTTAGGCCTAGGACTTTTAAAACCAGGAAGCCCTGGGCTCCAGGCACACTGCAGCTGCGAAAGGCATCCCAAGGGGAGCGCAAAAGTGACGCAACTTGGCTGCCACCACTGATATTTCCATGAGACCATCCCGAACCATAGGCTGATTTTCCTTCCTAGGCTTAAGGTTTGAGTTACGCCTAGGGTAAGGGCTCTATTAACCAGAAAGCCCTGAGTTCCAAGAACACAGCAGCTGCGAAGGACTAGCCAAGAAGAGCGCAAAAGTAGCACAACATGCCTGCCTCCACAGCTTTTTCCTTGGGGACATGCCTAATTCCTGGCTGATTTGCCTTTCTCGTCTTAGGGTTGGGGTTCGGCCTAGGGCTAGGATTTTTAAAATCAGGAAGCCCTGAGTTCCAGGCACACTGCAGCTGTGAAAGGCATCCAAAAGGGAGTGCAAAAGTGCCACAACATGGCTGCTTTCACGGCTTTTTCCTTGGCAAGAAGCCTAACACCAGGCTGATTTACCTTCCCAGGGTTACTGTTAGGCTTAGGCCCAGGGCTAGGATTTTTGAAACTAGGAAGCCCTGGGCTCCAGGCACACTGCAGTTGTTCAAGGCATCCCAAGGGGAGTACAAAAGTGCAACAACATGGCAGCTTTCACAGCTTTTTCCTTGGCACCATCCCTATACCTAGGCTGATTTATCTGCCTAGGGTTAGGGTTAGGGTTCAACCTAGGGCTTGGATTACTTCAACCAGGAAGCCCTAAGTTCCAGGCTTACTTCATCTGCCAAAGGCATCCCAAAGGGAGTGCAAAAGTGCCACAACATGGCTGCTTTCACGGCTTTTTCCTTGGCAAGAAGCCTAACACCAGGCTGATTTACCTTCCCAGGCTTACTGTTAGGCTTAGGCCTAGGGCTAGGATTTTTGAAACTAGGAAGCCCTGGGCTCCAGGCACACTGCAGCTGTTCAAGGCATCCCAAGGGGAGTACAAAAGTGCAACAACATGGCAGCTTTCACAGCTTTTTCCTTGGCACCATCCCTATACCTAGGCTGATTGATCTGCCTAGGGTTAGGGTTAGGCTTCAGCCTAGGGCTTGGATTTCTTTAACCAGGAAGCCCTGAGTTCCAGGCTTACTTCATCTGCCAAAGGCATCCCAAAGGGAGTGCAGAAGTGCCACAACATGGCTGCTTTCACGGCTTTTCCCTTAGGAAGAACCCTAATACCCGGCTGATTTACCTTCCTAGGGTTACTGTTAGGCTTAGGCCTAGGACTTTTAAAACCAGGAAGCCCTGGGCTCCAGGCACACTGCAGCTGCAAAAGGCATCCCAAGGGGAGCGCAAAAGTGACGCAACTTGGCTGCCACCACTGATATTTCCATGAGACCATCCCGAACCATAGGCTGATTTTCCTTCCTAGGGTTAAGGTTTGAGTTACGCCTAGGGTAAGGGCTCTATTAACCAGAAAGCCCTGAGTTCCAAGAACACAGCAGCTGCGAAGGACTAGCCAAGAAGAGCGCAAAAGTAGCACAACATGCCTGCCTCCACAGCTTTTTCCTTGGGGACATGCCTAATTCCTGGCTGATTTGCCTTTCTCGTCTTAGGGTTGGGGTTCGGCCTAGGGCTAGGATTTTTAAAATCAGGAAGCCCTGAGTTCCAGGCACACTGGAGCTGTGAAAGGCATCCAAAAGGGAGTGCAAAAGTGCCACAACATGGCTGCTTTCACAGCTTTTTCCTTGGCAAGAAGCCTAACACCAGGCTGATTTACCTTCCCAGGGTTACTGTTAGGCTTAGGCCCAGGGCTAGGATTTTTAAAACTAGGAAGCCCTGGGCTCCAGGCACACTGCAGCTGTTCAAGGCATCCCAAGGGGAGTACAAAAGTGCAACAACATGGCAGCTTTCACAGCTTTTTCCTTGGCACCATCCCTATACCTAGGCTGATTTATCTGCCTAGGGTTAGGGTTAGGGTTCAGCCTAGGGCTTGGATTTCTTTAACCAGGAAGCCCTGAGTTCCAGGCTTACTTCATCTGCCAAAGGCATCCCAAAGGGAGTGCAGAAGTGCCACAACATGGCTGCTTTCACGGCTTTTCCCTTAGGAAGAACCCTAATACCCGGCTGATTTACCTTCCTAGGGTTACTGTTAGGCTTAGGCCTAGGACGTTTAAAACCAGGAAGCCCTGGGCTCCAGGCACACTGCAGCTGCGAAAGGCATCCCAAGGGGAGCGCAAAAGTGACGCAACTTGGCTGCCACCACTGATATTTCCATGAGACCATCCCGAACCATAGGCTGATTTTCCTTCCTAGGCTTAAGGTTTGAGTTACGCCTAGGGTAAGGGCTCTATTAACCAGAAAGCCCTGAGTTCCAAGAACACAGCAGCTGCGAAGGACTAGCCAAGAAGAGCGCAAAAGTAGCACAACATGCCTGCCTTCACAGCTTTTTCCTTGGGGACATGCCTAATTCCTGGCTGATTTGCCTTTCTCGTCTTAGGGTTGGGGTTCGGCCTAGGGCTAGGATTTTTAAAATCAGGAAGCCCTGAGTTCCAGGCACACTGCAGCTGTGAAAGGCATCCAAAAGGGAGTGCAAAAGTGCCACAACATGGCTGCTTTCACGGCTTTTTCCTTGGCAAGAAGCCTAACACCAGGCTGATTTACCTTCCCAGGGTTACTGTTAGGCTTAGGCCTAGGGCTAGGATTTTTAAAACTAGGAAGCTCTTCGCTCCAGGCACACTGCAGCTGTTCAAGGCATCCCAAGGGGAGTACAAAAGTGCAACAACATGGCAGCTTTCACAGCTTTTTCCTTGGCACCATCCCTATACCTAGGCTGATTTATCTGCCTAGGGTTAGGGTTAGGCTTCAGCCTAGGGCTTGGATTTCTTTAACCAGGAAGCCCTGAGTTCCAGGCTTACTTCATCTGCCAAAGGCATCCCAAAGGGAGTGCAGAAGTGCCACAACATGGCTGCTTTCACGGCTTTTCCCTTAGGAAGAACCCTAATACCCGGCTGATTTACCTTCCTAGGGTTACTGTTAGGCTTAGGCCAAGGACTTTTAGAACCAGGAAGCCCTGGGCTCCAGGCACACTGCAGCTGCGAAAGGCATCCCAAGGGGAGCGCAAAAGTGACGCAACTTGGCTGCCACCACTGATATTTCCATGAGACCATCCCGAACCATAGGCTGATTTTCCTTCCTAGGCTTAAGGTTTGAGTTACGCCTAGGGTAAGGGCTCTATTAACCAGAAAGCCCTGAGTTCCAAGAACACAGCAGCTGCGAAGGACTAGCCAAGAAGAGCGCAAAAGTAGCACAACATGCCTGCCTCCACAGCTTTTTCCTTGGGGACATGCCTAATTCCTGGCTGATTTGCCTTTCTCGTCTTAGGGTTGGGGTTCGGCCTAGGGCTAGGATTTTTAAAATCAGGAAGCCCTGAGTTCCAGGCACACTGGAGCTGTGAAAGGCATCCAAAAGGGAGTGCAAAAGTGCCACAACATGGCTGCTTTAACGGCTTTTTCCTTGGCAAGAAGCCTAACACCAGGCTGATTTCCCTTCCCAGGGTTACTCTTAGGCTTAGGCCTAGGGCTAGGATTTTTAAAACTAGGAAGCCCTTAGCTCCAGGCACACTGCAGCTGTTCAAGGCATCCCAAGGGGAGTACAAAAGTGCAACAACATGGCAGCTTTCACAGCTTTTTCCTTGGCACCATCCCTATACCTAGGCTGATTTATCTGCCTAGGGTTAGGGTTAGGGTTCAGCCTAGGGCTTGGATTTCTTTAACCAGGAAGCCCTGAGTTCCAGGCTTACTTCATCTGCCAAAGGCATCCCAAAGGGAGTGCAGAAGTGCCACAACATGGCTGCTTTCACGGCTTTTCCCTTAGGAAGAACCCTAATACCCGGCTGATTTACCTTCCTAGGGTTACTGTTAGGCTTAGGCCTAGGACTTTTAAAACCAGGAAGCCCTGGGCTCCAGGCACACTGCAGCTGCGAAAGGCATCCCAAGGGGAGCGCAAAAGTGACGCAACTTGGCTGCCACCACTGATATTTCCATGAGACCATCCCGAACCATAGGCTGATTTTCCTTCCTAGGCTTAAGGTTTGAGTTACGCCTAGGGTAAGGGCTCTATTAACCAGAAAGCCCTGAGTTCCAAGAACACAGCAGCTGCGAAGGACTAGCCAAGAAGAGCGCAAAAGTAGCACAACATGCCTGCATCCAGAGCTTTTTCCTTGGGGACATGCCTAATTCCTGGCTGATTTGCCTTTCTCGTCTTAGGGCTGGGGTTCGGCCTAGGGCTAGGATTTTTAAAATCAGGAAGCCCTGAGTTCCAGGCACACTGCAGCTGTGAAAGGCATCCAAAAGGGAGTGCAAAAGTGCCACAACATGGCTGCTTTCACGGCTTTTTCCTTGGCAAGAAGCCTAACACCAGGCTGATTTACCTTCCCAGGGTTACTGTTAGGCTTAGGCCTAGGGCTAGGATTTTTAAAACTAGGAAGCCCTGGGCTCCAGGCACACTGCAGCTGTTCAAGGCATCCCAAGGGGAGTACAAAAGTGCAACAACATGGCAGCTTTCACAGCTTTTTCCTTGGCACCATCCCTATACCTAGGCTGATTTATCTGCCTAGGGTTAGGGTTAGGGTTCAGCCTAGGGCTTGGATTTCTTTAACCAGGAAGCCCTGAGTTCCAGGCTTACTTCATCTGCCAAAGGCATCCCAAAGGGAGTGCAGAAGTGCCACAACATGGCTGCTTTCACGGCTTTTCCCTTAGGAAGAACCCTAATACCCGGCTGATTTACCTTCCTAGGGTTACTGTTAGGCTTAGGCCTAGGACTTTTAAAACCAGGAAGCCCTGGGCTCCAGGCACACTGCAGCTGCAAAAGGCATCCCAAGGGGAGCGCAAAAGTGACGCAACTTGGCTGCCACCACTGATATTTCCATGAGACCATCCCGAACCATAGGCTGATTTTCCTTCCTAGGGTTAAGGTTTGAGTTACGCCTAGGGTAAGGGCTCTATTAACCAGAAAGCCCTGAGTTCCAAGAACACAGCAGCTGCGAAGGACGAGCCAAGAAGAGCACAAAAGTAGCACAACATGCCTGCCTCCACAGCTTTTTCCTTGGGGACATGCCTAATTCCTGGCTGATTTGCCTTTCTCGTCTTAGTGTTGGGGTTCGGCCTAGGGCTAGGATTTTTAAAATCAGGAAGCCCTGAGTTCCAGGCACACTGCAGCTGTGAAAGGCATCCAAAAGGGAGTGCAAAAGTGCCACAACATGGCTGCTTTCACGGCTTTTTCCTTGGCAAGAAGCCTAACACCAGGCTGATTTACCTTCCCAGGGTTACTGTTAGGCTTAGGCCTAGGGCTAGGATTTTTAAAACTAGGAAGCTCTTCGCTCCAGGCACACTGCAGCTGTTCAAGGCATCCCAAGGGGAGTACAAAAGTGCAACAACATGGCAGCTTTCACAGCTTTTTCCTTGGCACCATCCCTATACCTAGGCTGATTTATCTGCCTAGGGTTAGGGTTAGGCTTCAGCCTAGGGCTTGGATTTCTTTAACCAGGAAGCCCTGAGTTCCAGGCTTACTTCATCTGCCAAAGGCATCCCAAAGGGAGTGCAGAAGTGCCACAACATGGCTGCTTTCACGGCTTTTCCCTTAGGAAGAACCCTAATA
The DNA here is from genome assembly GCF_027579445.1 of Ammospiza nelsoni. Lineage (NCBI taxonomy): Eukaryota > Metazoa > Chordata > Aves > Passeriformes > Passerellidae > Ammospiza > Ammospiza nelsoni. The sequence continues at coordinate 359,069 of NW_026683216.1, read as the reverse complement.
CCCGGCTGATTTACCTTCCTAGGGTTACTGTTAGGCTTAGGCCAAGGACTTTTAGAACCAGGAAGCCCTGGGCTCCAGGCACACTGCAGCTGCGAAAGGCATCCCAAGGGGAGCGCAAAAGTGACGCAACTTGGCTGCCACCACTGATATTTCCATGAGACCATCCCGAACCATAGGCTGATTTTCCTTCCTAGGCTTAAGGTTTGAGTTACGCCTAGGGTAAGGGCTCTATTAACCAGAAAGCCCTGAGTTCCAAGAACACAGCAGCTGCGAAGGACTAGCCAAGAAGAGCGCAAAAGTAGCACAACATGCCTGCCTCCACAGCTTTTTCCTTGGGGACATGCCTAATTCCTGGCTGATTTGCCTTTCTTGTCTTAGGGTTGGGGTTCGGCCTAGGGCTAGGATTTTTAAAATCAGGAAGCCCTGAGTTCCAGGCACACTGGAGCTGTGAAAGGCATCCAAAAGGGAGTGCAAAAGTGCCACAACATGGCTGCTTTCAAGGCTTTTTCCTTGGCAAGAAGCCTAACACCAGGCTGATTTCCCTTCCCAGGGTTACTCTTAGGCTTAGGCCTAGGGCTAGGATTTTTAAAACTAGGAAGCCCTTAGCTCCAGGCACACTGCAGCTGTTCAAGGCATCCCAAGGGGAGTACAAAAGTGCAACAACATGGCAGCTTTCACAGCTTTTTCCTTGGCACCATCCCTATACCTAGGCTGATTTATCTGCCTAGGGTTAGGGTTAGGGTTCAGCCTAGGGCTTGGATTTCTTTAACCAGGAAGCCCTGAGTTCCAGGCTTACTTCATCTGCCAAAGGCATCCCAAAGGGAGTGCAGAAGTGCCACAACATGGCTGCTTTCACGGCTTTTCCCTTAGGAAGAACCCTAATACCCGGCTGATTTACCTTCCTAGGGTTACTGTTAGGCTTAGGCCTAGGACTTTTAAAACCAGGAAGCCCTGGGCTCCAGGCACACTGCAGCTGCGAAAGGCATCCCAAGGGGAGCGCAAAAGTGACGCAACTTGGCTGCCACCACTGATATTTCCATGAGACCATCCCGAACCATAGGCTGATTTTCCTTCCTAGGCTTAAGGTTTGAGTTACGCCTAGGGTAAGGGCTCTATTAACCAGAAAGCCCTGAGTTCCAAGAACACAGCAGCTGCGAAGGACTAGCCAAGAAGAGCGCAAAAGTAGCACAACATGCCTGCCTCCACAGCTTTTTCCTTGGGGACATGCCTAATTCCTGGCTGATTTGCCTTTCTCGTCTTAGGGCTGGGGTTCGGCCTAGGGCTAGGATTTTTAAAATCAGGAAGCCCTGAGTTCCAGGCACACTGGAGCTGTGAAAGGCATCCAAAAGGGAGTGCAAAAGTGCCACAACATGGCTGCTTTCACGGCTTTTTCCTTGGCAAGAAGCCTAACACCAGGCTGATTTACCTTCCCAGGGTTACTGTTAGGCTTAGGCCTAGGGCTAGGATTTTTAAAACTAGGAAGCCCTGGGCTCCAGGCACACTGCAGCTGTTCAAGGCATCCCAAGGGGAGTACAAAAGTGCAACAACATGGCAGCTTTCACAGCTTTTTCCTTGGCACCATCCCTATACCTAGGCTGATTTATCTGCCTAGGGTTAGGGTTAGGCTTCAGCCTAGGGCTTGGATTTCTTTAACCAGGAAGCCCTGAGTTCCAGGCTTACTTCATCTGCCAAAGGCATCCCAAAGGGAGTGCAGAAGTGCCACAACATGGCTGCTTTCACGGCTTTTCCCTTAGGAAGAACCCTAATACCCGGCTGATTTACCTTCCTAGGGTTACTGTTAGGCTTAGGCCTAGGACTTTTAAAACCAGGAAGCCCTGGGCTCCAGGCACACTGCAGCTGCGAAAGGCATCCCAAGGGGAGCGCAAAAGTGACGCAACTTGGCTGCCACCACTGATATTTCCATGAGACCATCCCGAACCATAGGCTGATTTTCCTTCCTAGGCTTAAGGTTTGAGTTACGCCTAGGGTAAGGGCTCTATTAACCAGAAAGCCCTGAGTTCCAAGAACACAGCAGCTGCGAAGGACTAGCCAAGAAGAGCGCAAAAGTAGCACAACATGCCTGCCTCCACAGCTTTTTCCTTGGGGACATGCCTAATTCCTGGCTGATTTGCCTTTCTCGTCTTAGGGTTGGGGTTCGGCCTAGGGCTAGGATTTTTAAAATCAGGAAGCCCTGAGTTCCAGGCACACTGGAGCTGTGAAAGGCATCCAAAAGGGAGTGCAAAAGTGCCACAACATGGCTGCTTTCAAGGCTTTTTCCTTGGCAAGAAGCCTAACACCAGGCTGATTTACCTTCCCAGGGTTACTGTTCGGCTTAGGCCTAGGGCTAGGATTTTTAAAACTAGGAAGCCCTTAGCTCCAGGCACACTGCAGCTGTTCAAGGCATCCCAAGGGGAGTACAAAAGTGCAACAACATGGCAGCTTTCACAGCTTTTTCCTTGGCACCATCCCTATACCTAGGCTGATTTATCTGCCTAGGGTTAGGGTTAGGGTTCAGCCTAGGGCTTGGATTTCTTTAACCAGGAAGCCCTGAGTTCCAGGCTTACTTCATCTGCCAAAGGCATCCCAAAGGGAGTGCAGAAGTGCCACAACATGGCTGCTTTCACGGCTTTTCCCTTAGGAAGAACCCTAATACCCGGCTGATTTACCTTCCTAGGGTTACTGTTAGGCTTAGGCCTAGGACTTTTAAAACCAGGAAGCCCTGGGCTCCAGGCACACTGCAGCTGCGAAAGGCATCCCAAGGGGAGCGCAAAAGTGACTCAACTTGGCTGCCACCACTGATATTTCCATGAGACCATCCCGAACCATAGGCTGATTTTCCTTCCTAGGCTTAAGGTTTGAGTTACGCCTAGGGTAAGGGCTCTATTAACCAGAAAGCCCTGAGTTCCAAGAACACAGCAGCTGCGAAGGACTAGCCAAGAAGAGCGCAAAAGTAGCACAACATGCCTGCATCCAGACCTTTTCCTTGGGGACATGCCTAATTCCTGGCTGATTTGCCTTTCTCGTCTTAGGGCTGGGGTTCGGCCTAGGGCTAGGATTTTTAAAATCAGGAAGCCCTGAGTTCCAGGCACACTGCAGCTGTGAAAGGCATCCAAAAGGGAGTGCAAAAGTGCCACAACATGGCTGCTTTCACGGCTTTTTCCTTGGCAAGAAGCCTAACACCAGGCTGATTTACCTTCCCAGGGTTACTGTTAGGCTTAGGCCTAGGGCTAGGATTTTTAAAACTAGGAAGCCCTGGGCTCCAGGCACACTGCAGCTGTTCAAGGCATCCCAAGGGGAGTACAAAAGTGCAACAACATGGCAGCTTTCACAGCTTTTTCCTTGGCACCATCCCTATACCTAGGCTGATTTATCTGCCTAGGGTTAGGGTTAGGCTTCAGCCTAGGGCTTGGATTTCTTTAACCAGGAAGCCCTGAGTTCCAGGCTTACTTCATCTGCCAAAGGCATCCCAAAGGGAGTGCAGAAGTGCCACAACATGGCTGCTTTCACGGCTTTTCCCTTAGGAAGAACCCTAATACCCGGCTGATTTACCTTCCTAGGGTTACTGTTAGGCTTAGGCCTAGGACTTTTAAAACCAGGAAGCCCTGGGCTCCAGGCACACTGCAGCTGCAAAAGGCATCCCAAGGGGAGCGCAAAAGTGACGCAACTTGGCTGCCACCACTGATATTTCCATGAGACCATCCCGAACCATAGGCTGATTTTCCTTCCTAGGCTTAAGGTTTGAGTTACGCCTAGGGTAAGGGCTCTATTAACCAGAAAGCCCTGAGTTCCAAGAACACAGCAGCTGCGAAGGACTAGCCAAGAAGAGCGCAAAAGTAGCACAACATGCCTGCCTCCACAGCTTTTTCCTTGGGGACATGCCTAATTCCTGGCTGATTTGCCTTTCTCGTCTTAGGGTTGGGGTTCGGCCTAGGGCTAGGATTTTTAAAATCAGGAAGCCCTGAGTTCCAGGCACACTGGAGCTGTGAAAGGCATCCAAAAGGGAGTGCAAAAGTGCCACAACATGGCTGCTTTCACGGCTTTTTCCTTGGCAAGAAGCCTAACACCAGGCTGATTTACCTTCCCAGGGTTACTGTTAGGCTTAGGCCTAGGGCTAGGATTTTTGAAACTAGGAAGCCCTGGGCTCCAGGCACACTGCAGCTGTTCAAGGCATCCCAAGGGGAGTACAAAAGTGCAACAACATGGCAGCTTTCACAGCTTTTTCCTTGGCACCATCCCTATACCTAGGCTGATTTATCTGCCTAGGGTTAGGGTTAGGGTTCAACCTAGGGCTTGGATTACTTCAACCAGGAAGCCCTGAGTTCCAGGCTTACTTCATCTGCCAAAGGCATCCCAAAGGGAGTGCAAAAGTGCCACAACATGGCTGCTTTCACAGCTTTTTCCTTGGCAAGAAGCCTAACACCTGGCTGATTTACCTTCCCAGGGTTACTGTTAGGCTTAGGCCTAGGGCTAGGATTTTTAAAACTAGGAAACCCTGGGCTCCAGGCACACTGCAGCTGTTCAAGGCATCCCAAGGGGAGTACAAAAGTGCAACAACATGGCAGCTTTCACAGCTTTTTCCTTGGCACCATCCTTATTCCTAGGCTGATTGATCTGCCTAGGGTTAGGGTTAGGCTTCAGCCTAGGGCTTGGATTTCTTTAACCAGGAAGCCCTGAGTTCCAGGCTTACTTCATCTGCCAAAGGCATCCCAAAGGGAGTGCAGAAGTGCCACAACATGGCTGCTTTCACGGCTTTTCCCTTAGGAAGAACCCTAATACCCGGCTGATTTACCTTCCTAGGGTTACTGTTAGGCTTAGGCCTAGGACTTTTAAAACCAGGAAGCCCTGGGCTCCAGGCACACTGCAGCTGCAAAAGGCATCCCAAGGGGAGCGCAAAAGTGACGCAACTTGGCTGCCACCACTGATATTTCCATGAGACCATCCCGAACCATAGGCTGATTTTCCTTCCTAGGCTTAAGGTTTGAGTTACGCCTAGGGTAAGGGTTCTATTAACCAGAAAGCCCTGAGTTCCAAGAACACAGCAGCTGCGAAGGACTAGCCAAGAAGAGCGCAAAAGTAGCACAACATGCCAGCCTCCACAGCTTTTTCCTTGGGGACATGCCTAATTCCTGGCTGATTTGCCTTTCTCGTCTTAGGGTTGGGGTTCGGCCTAGGGCTAGGATTTTTAAAATCAGGAAGCCCTGAGTTCCAGGCACACTGGAGCTGTGAAAGGCATCCAAAAGGGAGTGCAAAAGTGCCACAACATGGCTGCTTTCACGGCTTTTTCCTTGGCAAGAAGCCTAACACCAGGCTGATTTACCTTCCCAGGGTTACTGTTAGGCTTAGGCCCAGGGCTAGGATTTTTAAAACTAGGAAGCCCTGGGCTCCAGGCACACTGCAGCTGTTCAAGGCATCCCAAGGGGAGTACAAAAGTGCAACAACATGGCAGCTTTCACAGCTTTTTCCTTGGCACCATCCCTATACCTAGGCTGATTTATCTGCCTAGGGTTAGGGTTAGGCTTCAGCCTAGGGCTTGGATTTCTTTAACCAGGAAGCCCTGAGTTCCAGGCTTACTTCATCTGCCAAAGGCATCCCAAAGGGAGTGCAGAAGTGCCACAACATGGCTGCTTTCACGGCTTTTCCCTTAGGAAGAACCCTAATACCCGGCTGATTTACCTTCCTAAGGTTACTGTTAGGCTTAGGCCTAGGACTTTTAAAACCAGGAAGCCCTGGGCTCCAGGCACACTGCAGCTGCGAAAGGCATCCCAAGGGGAGCGCAAAAGTGACGCAACTTGGCTGCCACCACTGATATTTCCATGAGACCATCCCGAACCATAGGCTGATTTTCCTTCCTAGGCTTAAGGTTTGAGTTACGCCTAGGGTAAGGGCTCTATTAACCAGAAAGCCCTGAGTTCCAAGAACACAGCAGCTGCGAAGGACTAGCCAAGAAGAGCGCAAAAGTAGCACAACATGCCTGCCTTCACAGCTTTTTCCTTGGGGACATGCCTAATTCCTGGCTGATTTGCCTTTCTCGTCTTAGGGTTGGGGTTCGGCCTAGGGCTAGGATTTTTAAAATCAGGAAGCCCTGAGTTCCAGGCACACTGCAGCTGTGAAAGGCATCCAAAAGGGAGTGCAAAAGTGCCACAACATGGCTGCTTTCACGGCTTTTTCCTTGGCAAGAAGCCTAACACCAGGCTGATTTACCTTCCCAGGGTTACTGTTAGGCTTAGGCCCAGGGCTAGGATTTTTAAAACTAGGAAGCCCTGGGCTCCAGGCACACGGCAGCTGTTCAAGGCATCCCAAGGGGAGTACAAAAGTGCAACAACATGGCAGCTTTCACAGCTTTTTCCTTGGCACCATCCCTATACCTAGGCTGATTTATCTGCCTAGGGTTAGGGTTAGGGTTCAGCCTAGGGCTTGGATTTCTTGAACCAGGAAGCCCTGAGTTCCAGGCTTACTTCATCTGCCAAAGGCATCCCAAAGGGAGTGCAGAAGTGCCACAACATGGCTGCTTTCACGGCTTTTCCCTTAGGAAGAACCCTAATACCCGGCTGATTTACCTTCCTAGGGTTACTGTTAGGCTTAGGCCTAGGACTTTTAAAACCAGGAAGCCCTGGGCTCCAGGCACACTGCAGCTGCGAAAGGCATCCCAAGGGGAGCGCAAAAGTGACGCAACTTGGCTGCCACCACTGATATTTCCATGAGACCATCCCGAACCATAGGCTGATTTTCCTTCCTAGGGTTAAGGTTTGAGTTACGCCTAGAGTAAGGGTTCTATTAACCAGAAAGCCCTGAGTTCCAAGAACACAGCAGCTGCGAAGGACTAGCCAAGAAGAGCGCAAAAGTACCACAACATGCCTGCCTCCACAGCTTTTTCCTTGGGGACATGCCTAATTCCTGGCTGATTTGCCTTTCTCGTCTTAGTGTTGGGGTTCGGCCTAGGGCTAGGATTTTTAAAATCAGGAAGCCCTGAGTTCCAGGCACACTGGAGCTGTGAAAGGCATCCAAAAGGGAGTGCAAAAGTGCCACAACATGGCTGCTTTCACGGCTTTTTCCTTGGCAAGAAGCCTAACACCAGGCTGATTTACCTTCCCAGGGTTACTGTTAGGCTTAGGCCTAGGGCTAGGATTTTTAAAACTAGGAAGCTCTTCGCTCCAGGCACACTGCAGCTGTTCAAGGCATCCCAAGGGGAGTACAAAAGTGCAACAACATGGCAGCTTTCACAGCTTTTTTCTTGGCACCATCCCTATACATAGGCTGATTTATCTGCCTAGGGTTAGGGTTAACGTTCAGCCTAGGGCTTAGATTTCTTTAACCAGGAAGCCCTGAGTTCCAGGCTTACTTCATCTGCCAAAGGCATCCCAAAGGGAGTGCAGAAGTGCCACAACATGGCTGCTTTCACGGCTTTTCCCTTAGGAAGAACCCTAATACCCGGCTGATTTACCTTCCTAGGGTTACTGTTAGGCTTAGGCCTAGGACTTTTAAAACCAGGAAGCCCTGGGCTCCAGGCACACTGCAGCTGCGAAAGGCATCCCAAGGGGAGCGCAAAAGTGACTCAACTTGGCTGCCACCACTGATATTTCCATGAGACCATCCCGAACCATAGGCTGATTTTCCTTCCTAGGGTTAAGGTTTGAGTTACGCCTAGGGTAAGGGCTCTATTAACCAGAAAGCCCTGAGTTCCAAGAACACAGCAGCTGCGAAGGACTAGCCAAGAAGAGCGCAAAAGTAGCACAACATGCCTGCATCCAGAGCTTTTTCCTTGGGGACATGCCTAATTCCTGGCTGATTTGCCTTTCTCGTCTTAGGGCTGGGGTTCGGCCTAGGGCTAGGATTTTTAAAATCAGGAAGCCCTGAGTTCCAGGCACACTGGAGCTGTGAAAGGCATCCAAAAGGGAGTGCAAAAGTGCCACAACGTGGCTGCTTTCACGGCTTTTTCCTTGGCAAGAAGCCTAACACCAGGCTGATTTACCTTCCCAGGGTTACTGTTAGGCTTAGGCCCGGGGCTAGGATTTTTAAAACTAGGAAGCCCTGGGCTCCAGGCACACTGCAGCTGTTCAAGGCATCCCAAGGGGAGTACAAAAGTGCAACAACATGGCAGCTTTCACAGCTTTTTCCTTGGCACCATCCCTATACCTAGGCTGATTTATCTGCCTAGGGTTAGGGTTAGGCTTCAGGCTAGGGCTTGGATTTCTTTAACCAGGAAGCCCTGAGTTCCAGGCTTACTTCATCTGCCAAAGGCATCCCAAAGGGAGTGCAGAAGTGCCACAACATGGCTGCTTTCACGGCTTTTCCCTTAGGAAGAACCCTAATACCCGGCTGATTTACCTTCCTAGGGTTACTGTTAGGCTTAGGCCTAGGACTTTTAAAACCAGGAAGCCCTGGGCTCCAGGCACACTGCAGCTGCGAAAGGCATCCCAAGGGGAGCGCAAAAGTGTCTCAACTTGGCTGCCACCACTGATATTTCCATGAGACCATCCCGAACCATAGGCTGATTTTCCTTCCTAGGGTTAAGGTTTGAGTTACGCCTAGGGTAAGGGCTCTATTAACCAGAAAGCACTGAGTTCCAAGAACACAGCAGCTGCGAAGGACTAGCCAAGAAGAGCGCAAAAGTAGCACAACATGCCTGCCTCCACAGCTTTTTCCTTGGGGACATGCCTAATTCCTGGCTGATTTGCCTTTCTCGTCTTAGGGCTGGGGTTCGGCCTAGGGCTAGGATTTTTAAAATCAGGAAGCCCTGAGTTCCAGGCACACTGCAGCTGTGAAAGGCATCCAAAAGGGAGTGCAAAAGTGCCACAACATGGCTGCTTTCACGGCTTTTTCCTTGGCAAGAAGCCTAACACCAGGCTGATTTACCTTCCCAGGGTTACTGTTAGGCTTAGGCCTAGGGCTAGGATTTTTAAAACTAGGAAGCCCTGGGCTCCAGGCACACTGCAGCTGTTCAAGGCATCCCAATGGGAGTACAAAAGTGCAACAACATGGCAGCTTTCACAGCTTTTTCCTTGGCACCATCCCTATACCTAGGCTGATTTATCTGCCTAGGGTTAGGGTTAGGGTTCAGACTAGGGCTTGGATTACTTTAACCAGGAAGCCCTGAGTTCCAGGTTTACTTCATCTGCCAAAGGCATCCCAAAGGGAGTGCAAAAGTGCCACAACATGGCTGCTTTCACGGCTTTTTCCTTGGCAAGAAGCCTAACACCAGGCTGATTTACCTTCCCAGGGTTACTGTTAGGCTTAGGCCTAGGGCTAGGATTTTTGAAACTAGGAAGCCCTGGGCTCCAGGCACACTGCAGCTGTTCAAGGCATCCCAAGGGGAGTACAAAAGTGCAACAACATGGCAGCTTTCACAGCTTTTTCCTTGGCACCATCCCTATACCTAGGCTGATTTATCTGCCTAGGGTTAGGGTTAGGGTTCAGCCTAGGGCTTGGATTTCTTTAACCAGGAAGCCCTGAGTTCCAGGCTTACTTCATCTGCCAAAGGCATCCCAAAGGGAGTGCAGAAGTGCCACAACATGGCTGCTTTCACGGCTTTTCCCTTAGGAAGAACCCTAATACCCGGCTGATTTACCTTCCTAGGGTTACTGTTAGGCTTAGGCCTAGGACTTTTAAAACCAGGAAGCCCTGGGCTCCAGGCACACTGCAGCTGCGAAAGGCATCCCAAGGGGAGCGCAAAAGTGTCTCAACTTGGCTGCCACCACTGATATTTCCATGAGACCATCCCGAACCATAGGCTGATTTTCCTTCCTAGGGTTAAGGTTTGAGTTACGCCTAGGGTAAGGGCTCTATTAACCAGAAAGCACTGAGTTCCAAGAACACAGCAGCTGCGAAGGACTAGCCAAGAAGAGCGCAAAAGTACCACAACATGCCTGCCTCCACAGCTTTTTCCTTGGGGACATGCCTAATTCCTGGCTGATTTGCCTTTCTCGTCCTAGGGTTGGGGTTCGGCCTAGGGCTAGGACTTTTAAAATCAGGAAGCCCTGAGTTCCAGGCACACTGGAGCTGTGAAAGGCATCCAAAAGGGAGTGCAAAAGTGCCACAACATGGCTGCTTTCACGGCTTTTTCCTTGGCAAGAAGCCTAACACCAGGCTGATTTACCTTCCCAGGGTTACTGTTAGGCTTAGGCCTAGGGCTAGGATTTTTAAAACTAGGAAGCCCTGGGCTCCAGGCACACTGCAGCTGTTCAAGGCATCCCAATGGGAGTACAAAAGTGCAACAACATGGCAGCTTTCACAGCTTTTTCCTTGGCACCATCCCTATACCTAGGCTGATTTATCTGCCTAGGGTTAGGGTTAGGGTTCAGACTAGGGCTTGGATTACTTTAACCAGGAAGCCCTGAGTTCCAGGTTTACTTCATCTGCCAAAGGCATCCCAAAGGGAGTGCAGAAGTGCCACAACATGGCTGCTTTCACGGCTTTTCCCTTAGGAAGAACCCTAATACCCGGCTGATTTACCTTCCTAGGGTTACTGTTAGGCTTAGGCCTAGGACTTTTAAAACCAGGAAGCCCTGGGCTCCAGGCACACTGCAGCTGCGAAAGGCATCCCAAGGGGAGCGCAAAAGTGACGCAACTTGGCTGCCACCACTGATATTTCCATGAGACCATCCCGAACCATAGGCTGATTTTCCTTCCTAGGCTTAAGGTTTGAGTTACGCCTAGGGTAAGGGCTCTATTAACCAGAAAGCCCTGAGTTCCAAGAACACAGCAGCTGCGAAGGACTAGCCAAGAAGAGCGCAAAAGTAGCACAACATGCCTGCCTCCACAGCTTTTTCCTTGGGGACATGCCTAATTCCTGGCTGATTTGCCTTTCTCGTCTTAGGGTTGGGGTTCGGCCTAGGGCTAGGATTTTTAAAATCAGGAAGCCCTGAGTTCCAGGCACACTGCAGCTGTGAAAGGCATCCAAAAGGGAGTGCAAAAGTGCCACAACATGGCTGCTTTCACGGCTTTTTCCTTGGCAAGAAGCCTAACACCAGGCTGATTGACCTTCCCTGGGTTACTGTTAGGCTTAGGCCTAGGGCTAGGATTTTTAAAACTAGGAAGCTCTTCGCTCCAGGCACACTGCAGCTGTTCAAGGCATCCCAAGGGGAGTACAAAAGTGCAACAACATGGCAGCTTTCACAGCTTTTTCCTTGGCACCATCCCTATACCTAGGCTGATTTATCTGCCTAGGGTTAGGGTTAGGGTTCAGCCTAGGGCTTGGATTTCTTTAACCAGGAAGCCCTGAGTTCCAGGCTTACTTCATCTGCCAAAGGCATCCCAAAGGGAGTGCAGAAGTGCCACAACATGGCTGCTTTCACGGCTTTTCCCTTACGAAGAACCCTAATACCCGGCTGATTTACCTTCCTAGGGTTACTGTTAGGCTTAGGCCTAGGACTTTTAAAACCAGGAAGCCCTGGGCTCCAGGCACACTGCAGCTGCGAAAGGCATCCCAAGGGGAGCGCAAAAGTGACGCAACTTGGCTGCCACCACTGATATTTCCATGAGACCATCCCGAACCATAGGCTGATTTTCCTTCCTAGGCTTAAGGTTTGAGTTACGCCTAGAGTAAGGGCTCTATTAACCAGAAAGCCCTGAGTTCCAAGAACACAGCAGCTGCGAAGGACTAGCCAAGAAGAGCGCAAAAGTAGCACAACATGCCTGCCTCCACAGCTTTTTCCTTGGGGACATGCCTAATTCCTGGCTGATTTGCCTTTCTCGTCTTAGGGTTGGGGTTCGGCCTAGGGCTAGGATTTTTAAAATCAGGAAGCCCTGAGTTCCAGGCACACTGCAGCTGTGAAAGGCATCCAAAAGGGAGTGCAAAAGTGCCACAACATGGCTGCTTTCACGGCTTTTTCCTTGGCAAGAAGCCTAACACCAGGCTGATTTACCTTCCCAGGGTTACTGTTAGGCTTAGGCCCAGGGCTAGGCTTTTTGAAACTAGGAAGCCCTGGGCTCCAGGCACACTGCAGCTGTTCAAGGCATCCCAAGGGGAGTACAAAAGTGCAACAACATGGCAGCTTTCACAGCTTTTTCCTTGGCACCATCCCTATACCTAGGCTGATTTATCTGCCTAGGGTTAGGGTTAGGGTTCAGCCTAGGGCTTGGATTTCTTTAACCAGGAAGCCCTGAGTTCCAGGCTTACTTCATCTGCCAAAGGCATCCCAAAGGGAGTGCAGAAGTGCCACAACATGGCTGCTTTCACGGCTTTTCCCTTAGGAAGAACCCTAATACCCGGCTGATTTACCTTCCTAGGGTTACTGTTAGGCTTAGGCCTAGGACTTTTAAAACCAGGAAGCCCTGGGCTCCAGGCACACTGCAGCTGCGAAAGGCATCCCAAGGGGAGCGCAAAAGTGACGCAACTTGGCTGCCACCACTGATATTTCCATGAGACCATCCCGAACCATAGGCTGATTTTCCTTCCTAGGGTTAAGGTTTGAGTTACGCCTAGGGTAAGGGCTCTATTAACCAGAAAGCCCTGAGTTCCAAGAACACAGCAGCTGCGAAGGACTAGCCAAGAAGAGCGCAAAAGTAGCACAACATGCCTGCCTCCACAGCTTTTTCCTTGGGGACATGCCTAATTCCTGGCTGATTTGCCTTTCTCGTCTTAGGGTTGGGGTTCGGCCTAGGGCTAGGATTTTTAAAATCAGGAAGCCCTGAGTTCCAGGCACACTGGAGCTGTGAAAGGCATCCAAAAGGGAGTGCAAAAGTGCCACAACATGGCTGCTTTCACGGCTTTTTCCTTGGCAAGAAGCCTAACACCAGGCTGATTTACCTTCCCAGGGTTACTGTTAGGCTTAGGCCTAGGGCTAGGATTTTTGAAACTAGGAAGCCCTGGGCTCCAGGCACACTGCAGCTGTTCAAGGCATCCCAAGGGGAGTACAAAAGTGCAACAACATGGCAGCTTTCACAGCTTTTTCCTTGGCACCATCCCTATACCTAGGCTGATTTATCTGCCTAGGGTTAGGGTTAGGCTTCAGCCTAGGGCTTGGATTTCTTTAACCAGGAAGCCCTGAGTTCCAGGCTTACTTCATCTGCCAAAGGCATCCCAAAGGGAGTGCAGAAGTGCCACAACATGGCTGCTTTCACGGCTTTTCCCTTAGGAAGAACCCTAATACCCGGCTGATTTACCTTCCTAGGGTTACTGTTAGGCTTAGGCCTAGGACTTTTAAAACCAGGAAGCCCTGGGCTCCAGGCACACTGCAGCTGCGAAAGGCATCCCAAGGGGAGCGCAAAAGTGACTCAACTTGGCTGCCACCACTGATATTTCCATGAGACCATCCCGAACCATAGGCTGATTTTCCTTCCTAGGGTTAAGGTTTGAGTTACGCCTAGGGTAAGGGCTCTATTAACCAGAAAGCCCTGAGTTCCAAGAACACAGCAGCTGCGAAGGACTAGCCAAGAAGAGCGCAAAAGTAGCACAACATGCCTGCATCCACAGCTTTTTCCTTGGGGACATGCCTAATTCCTGGCTGATTTGCCTTTCTCGTCTTAGGGCTGGGGTTCGGCCTAGGGCTAGGATTTTTAAAATCAGGAAGCCCTGAGTTCCAGGCACACTGGAGCTGTGAAAGTCATCCAAAAGGGAGTGCAAAAGTGCCACAACATGGCTGCTTTCACGGCTTTTTCCTTGGCAAGAAGCCTAACACCAGGCTGATTTACCTTCCCAGGGTTACTGTTAGGCTTAGGCCTAGGGCTAGGATTTTTGAAACTAGGAAGCCCTGGGCTCCAGGCACACTGCAGCTGTTCAAGGCATCCCAAGGGGAGTACAAAAGTGCAACAACATGGCAGCTTTCACAGCTTTTTCCTTGGCACCATCCCTATACCTAGGCTGATTTATCTGCCTAGGGTTAGGGTTAGGGTTCAGCCTAGGGCTTGGATTTCTTTAACCAGGAAGCCCTGAGTTCCAGGCTTACTTCATCTGCCAAAGGCATCCCAAAGGGAGTGCAGAAGTGCCACAACATGGCTGCTTTCATGGCTTTTCCCTTACGAAGAACCCTAATACCCGGCTGATTTACCTTCCTAGGGTTACTGTTAGGCTTAGGCCTAGGACTTTTAAAACCAGGAAGCCCTGGGCTCCAGGCACACTGCAGCTGCGAAAGGCATCCCAAGGGGAGCGCAAAAGTGACGCAACTTGGCTGCCACCACTGATATTTCCATGAGACCATCCCGAACCATAGGCTGATTTTCCTTCCTAGGCTTAAGGTTTGAGTTACGCCTAGAGTAAGGGCTCTATTAACCAGAAAGCCCTGAGTTCCAAGAACACAGCAGCTGCGAAGGACTAGCCAAGAAGAGCGCAAAAGTAGCACAACATGCCTGCCTCCACAGCTTTTTCCTTGGGGACATGCCTAATTCCTGGCTGATTTGCCTTTCTCGTCTTAGGGTTGGGGTTCGGCCTAGGGCTAGGATTTTTAAAATCAGGAAGCCCTGAGTTCCAGGCACACTGCAGCTGTGAAAGGCATCCAAAAGGGAGTGCAAAAGTGCCACAACATGGCTGCTTTCACGGCTTTTTCCTTGGCAAGAAGCCTAACAGCAGGCTGATTTACCTTCCCAGGGTTACTGTTAGGCTTAGGCCCAGGGCTAGGCTTTTTGAAACTAGGAAGCCCTGGGCTCCAGGCACACTGCAGCTGTTCAAGGCATCCCAAGGGGAGTACAAAAGTGCAACAACATGGCAGCTTTCACAGCTTTTTCCTTGGCACCATCCCTATACCTAGGCTGATTTATCTGCCTAGGGTTAGGGTTAGGGTTCAGCCTAGGGCTTGGATTTCTTTAACCAGGAAGCCCTGAGTTCCAGGCTTACTTCATCTGCCAAAGGCATCCCAAAGGGAGTGCAGAAGTGCCACAACATGGCTGCTTTCACGGCTTTTCCCTTAGGAAGAACCCTAATACCCGGCTGATTTACCTTCCTAGGGTTACTGTTAGGCTTAGGCCTAGGACTTTTAAAACCAGGAAGCCCTGGGCTCCAGGCACACTGCAGCTGCGAAAGGCATCCCAAGGGGAGCGCAAAAGTGACGCAACTTGGCTGCCACCACTGATATTTCCATGAGACCATCCCGAACCATAGGCTGATTTTCCTTCCTAGGCTTAAGGTTTGAGTTACGCCTAGGGTAAGGGCTCTATTAACCAGAAAGCCCTGAGTTCCAAGAACACAGCAGCTGCGAAGGACTAGCCAAGAAGAGCGCAAAAGTAGCACAACATGCCTGCCTCCACAGCTTTTTCCTTGGGGACATGCCTAATTCCTGGCTGATTTGCCTTTCTCATCTTAGGGTTGGGGTTCGGCCTAGGGCTAGGATTTTTAAAATCAGGAAGCCCTGAGTTCCAGGCACACTGGAACTGTGAAAGGCATCCAAAAGGGAGTGCAAAAGTGCCACAACATGGCTGCTTTCACGGCTTTTTCCTTGGCAAGAAGCCTAACACCAGGCTGATTTACCTTCCCAGGGTTACTGTTAGGCTTTAGGCCTAGGGCTAGGATTTTTAAAACTAGGAAGCCCTGGGCTCCAGGCACACTGCAGCTGTTCAAGGCATCCCAAGGGGAGTACAAAAGTGCAACAACATGGCAGCTTTCACAGCTTTTTCCTTGGCACCATCCCTATACCTAGGCTGATTTATCTGCCTAGGGTTAGGGTTAGGGTTCAGCCTAGGGCTTGGATTACTTTAACCAGGAAGCCCTGAGTTCCAGGTTTACTTCATCTGCCAAAGGCATCCCAAAGGGAGTGCAAAAGTGCCACAACATGGCTGCTTTCACGGCTTTTTCCTTGGCAAGAAGCCTAACACCAGGCTGATTTACCTTCCCAGGGTTACTGTTAGGCTTAGGCCTAGGGCTAGGATTTTTGAAACTAGGAAGCCCTGGGCTCCAGGCACACTGCAGCTGTTCAAGGCATCCCAAGGGGAGTACAAAAGTGCAACAACATGGCAGCTTTCACCGCTTTTTCCTTGGCACCATCCCTATACCTAGGCTGATTTATCTGCCTAGGGTTAGGGGTAGGGTTAGGGTTCAGCCTAGGGCTTGGATTTCTTTAACCAGGAAGCCCTGAGTTCCAGGCTTACTTCATCTGCCAAAGGCATCCCAAAGGGAGTGCAGAAGTGCCACAACATGGCTGCTTTCACGGCTTTTCCCTTAGGAAGAACCCTAATACCCGGCTGATTTACCTTCCTAGGGTTACTGTTAGGCTTAGGCCTAGGACTTTTAAAACCAGGAAGCCCTGGGCTCCAGGCACACTGCAGCTGCGAAAGGCATCCCAAGGGGAGCGCAAAAGTGACTCAACTTGGCTGCCACCACTGATATTTCCATGAGACCATCCCGAACCATAGGCTGATTTTCCTTCCTAGGCTTAAGGTTTGAGTTACGCCTAGGGTAAGGGCTCTATTAACCAGAAAGCCCTGAGTTCCAAGAACACAGCAGCTGCGAAGGACTAGCCAAGAAGAGCGCAAAAGTAGCACAACATGCCTGCCTCCACAGCTTTTTCCTTGGGGACATGCCTAATTCCTGGCTGATTTGCCTTTCTCGTCTTAGTGTTGGGGTTCGGCCTAGGGCTAGGATTTTTAAAATCAGGAAGCCCTGAGTTCCAGGCACACTGGAACTGTGAAAGGCATCCAAAAGGGAGTGCAAAAGTGCCACAACATGGCTGCTTTCACGGCTTTTTCCTTGGCAAGAAGCCTAACACCAGGCTGATTTACCTTCCCAGGGTTACTGTTAGGCTTAGGCCTAGGGCTAGGATTTTTAAAACTAGGAAGCCCTGGGCTCCAGGCACACTGCAGCTGTTCAAGGCATCCCAAGGGGAGTACAAAAGTGCAACAACATGGCAGCTTTCACAGCTTTTTCCTTGGCACCATCCCTATACCTAGGCTGATTTATCTGCCTAGGGTTAGGGTTAGGGTTCAGCCTAGGGCTTGGATTACTTTAACCAGGAAGCCCTGAGTTCCAGGCTTACTTCATCTGCCAAAGGCATCCCAAAGGGAGTGCAGAAGTGCCACAACATGGCTGCTTTCACGGCTTTTCCCTTAGGAAGAACCCTAATACCCGGCTGATTTACCTTCCTAGGGTTACTGTTAGGCTTAGGCCTAGGACTTTTAAAACCAGGAAGCCCTGGGCTCCAGGCACACTGCAGCTGCGAAAGGCATCCCAAGGGGAGCGCAAAAGTGACGCAACTTGGCTGCCACCACTGATATTTCCATGAGACCATCCCGAACCATAGGCTGATTTTCCTTCCTAGGCTTAAGGTTTGAGTTACGCCTAGGGTAAGGGCTCTATTAACCAGAAAGCCCTGAGTTCCAAGAACACAGCAGCTGCG
Organism: Ammospiza nelsoni; assembly: GCF_027579445.1. Classification (NCBI taxonomy): domain Eukaryota; kingdom Metazoa; phylum Chordata; class Aves; order Passeriformes; family Passerellidae; genus Ammospiza; species Ammospiza nelsoni. The sequence goes on along the minus strand of NW_026683216.1, from coordinate 341,811 downwards.
AAGGACTAGCCAAGAAGAGCGCAAAAGTACCACAACATGCCTGCCTCCACAGCTTTTTCCTTGGGGACATGCCTAATTCCTGGCTGATTTGCCTTTCTCGTCTTAGGGTTGGGGTTCGGCCTAGGGCTAGGATTTTTAAAATCAGGAAGCCCTGAGTTCCAGGCACACTGGAGCTGTGAAAGGCATCCAAAAGGGAGTGCAAAAGTGCCACAACATGGCTGCTTTCACGGCTTTTTCCTTGGCAAGAAGCCTAACACCAGGCTGATTTACCTTCCCAGGGTTACTGTTAGGCTTAGGCCTAGGGCTAGGATTTTTAAAACTAGGAAGCTCTTCGCTCCAGGCACACTGCAGCTGTTCAAGGCATCCCAAGGGGAGTACAAAAGTGCAACAACATGGCAGCTTTCACAGCTTTTTCCTTGGCACCATCCCTATACCTAGGCTGATTTATCTGCCTAGGGTTAGGGTTAGGGTTCAGCCTAGGGCTTGGATTTCTTTAACCAGGAAGCCCTGAGTTCCAGGCTTACTTCATCTGCCAAAGGCATCCCAAAGGGAGTGCAGAAGTGCCACAACATGGCTGCTTTCATGGCTTTTCCCTTAGGAAGAACCCTAATACCCGGCTGATTTACCTTCCGAGGGTTACTGTTAGGCTTAGGCCAAGGACTTTTAGAACCAGGAAGCCCTGGGCTCCAGGCACACTGCAGCTGCGAAAGGCATCCCAAGGGGAGCGCAAAAGTGACGCAACTTGGCTGCCACCACTGATATTTCCATGAGACCATCCCGAACCATAGGCTGATTTTCCTTCCTAGGCTTAAGGTTTGAGTTACGCCTAGGGTAAGGGTTCTATTAACCAGAAAGCCCTGAGTTCCAAGAACACAGCAGCTGCGAAGGACTAGCCAAGAAGAGCGCAAAAGTAGCACAACATGCCTGCCTCCACAGCTTTTTCCTTGGGGACATGCCTAATTCCTGGCTGATTTGCCTTTCTCGTCTTAGGGTTGGGGTTCGGCCTAGGGCTAGGATTTTTAAAATCAGGAAGCCCTGAGTTCCAGGCACACTGGAGCTGTGAAAGGCATCCAAAAGGGAGTGCAAAAGTGCCACAACATGGCTGCTTTCACGGCTTTTTCCTTGGCAAGAAGCCTAACACCAGGCTGATTTACCTTCCCAGGGTTACTGTTAGGCTTAGGCCTAGGGCTAGGATTTTTGAAACTAGGAAGCCCTGGGCTCCAGGCACACTGCAGCTGTTCAAGGCATCCCAAGGGGAGTACAAAAGTGCAACAACATGGCAGCTTTCACAGCTTTTTCCTTGGCACCATCCCTATACCTAGGCTGATTTATCTGCCTAGGGTTAGGGTTAGGCTTCAGCCTAGGGCTTGGATTTCTTTAACCAGGAAGCCCTGAGTTCCAGGCTTACTTCATCTGCCAAAGGCATCCCAAAGGGAGTGCAAAAGTGCCACAACATGGCTGCTTTCACGGCTTTTCCCTTAGGAAGAACCCTAATACCCGGCTGATTTACCTTCCTAGGGTTACTGTTAGGCTTAGGCCTAGGACTTTTAAAACCAGGAAGCCCTGGGCTCCAGGCACACTGCAGCTGCGAAAGGCATCCCAAGGGGAGCGCAAAAGTGACGCAACTTGGCTGCCACCACTGATATTTCCATGAGACCATCCCGAACCATAGGCTGATTTTCCTTCCTAGGCTTAAGGTTTGAGTTACGCCTAGGGTAAGGGCTCTATTAACCAGAAAGCCCTGAGTTCCAAGAACACAGCAGCTGCGAAGGACTAGCCAAGAAGAGCGCAAAAGTAGCACAACATGCCTGCCTCCACAGCTTTTTCCTTGGGGACATGCCTAATTCCTGGCTGATTTGCCTTTCTCGTCTTAGGGTTGGGGTTCGGCCTAGGGCTAGGATTTTTAAAATCAGGAAGCCCTGAGTTCCAGGCACACTGGAGCTGTGAAAGGCATCCAAAAGGGAGTGCAAAAGTGCCACAACATGGCTGCTTTCACGGCTTTTTCCTTGGCAAGAAGCCTAACACCAGGCTGATTTACCTTCCCAGGGTTACTGTTAGGCTTAGGCCTAGGGCTAGGATTTTTAAAACTAGGAAGCCCTGGGCTCCAGGCACACTGCAGCTGTTCAAGGCATCCCAAGGGGAGTACAAAAGTGCAACAACATGGCAGCTTTCACAGCTTTTTCCTTGGCACCATCCCTATACCTAGGCTGATTTATCTGCCTAGGGTTAGGGTTAGGCTTCAGCCTAGGGCTTGGATTTCTTTAACCAGGAAGCCCTGAGTTCCAGGCTTACTTCATCTGCCAAAGGCATCCCAAAGGGAGTGCAGAAGTGCCACAACATGGCTGCTTTCACGGCTTTTCCCTTAGGAAGAACCCTAATACCCGGCTGATTTACCTTCCTAGGGTTACTGTTAGGCTTAGGCCTAGGACTTTTAAAACCAGGAAGCCCTGGGCTCCAGGCACACTGCAGCTGCGAAAGGCATCCCAAGGGGAGCGCAAAAGTGACGCAACTTGGCTGCCACCACTGATATTTCCATGAGACCATCCCGAACCATAGGCTGATTTTCCTTCCTAGGCTTAAGGTTTGAGTTACGCCTAGGGTAAGGGCTCTATTAACCAGAAAGCCCTGAGTTCCAAGAACACAGCAGCTGCGAAGGACTAGCCAAGAAGAGCGCAAAAGTAGCACAACATGCCTGCCTCCACAGCTTTTTCCTTGGGGACATGCCTAATTCCTGGCTGATTTGCCTTTCTCGTCTTAGGGTTGGGGTTCAGCCTAGGGCTAGGATTTTTAAAATCAGGAAGCCCTGAGTTCCAGGCACACTGGAACTGTGAAAGGCATCCAAAAGGGAGTGCAAAAGTGCCACAACATGGCTGCTTTCACGGCTTTTTCCTTGGCAAGAAGCCTAACACCAGGCTGATTTACCTTCCCAGGGTTACTGTTAGGCTTAGGCCTAGGGCTAGGATTTTTAAAACTAGGAAGCCCTGGGCTCCAGGCACACTGCAGCTGTTCAAGGCATCCCAAGGGGAGTACAAAAGTGCAACAACATGGCAGCTTTCACAGCTTTTTCCTTGGCACCATCCCTATACCTAGGCTGATTTATCTGCCTAGGGTTAGGGTTAGGGTTCAGCCTAGGGCTTGGATTTCTTTAACCAGGAAGCCCTGAGTTCCAGGCTTACTTCATCTGCCAAAGGCATCCCAAAGGGAGTGCAAAAGTGCCACAACATGGCTGCTTTCACGGCTTTTTCCTTGGCAAGAAGCCTAACACCAGGCTGATTTACCTTCCCAGGGTTACTGTTAGGCTTAGGCCTAGGGCTAGGATTTTTGAAACTAGGAAGCCCTTAGCTCCAGGCACACTGCAGCTGTTCAAGGCATCCCAAGGGGAGTACAAAAGTGCAACAACATGGCAGCTTTCACAGCTTTTTCCTTGGCACCATCCCTATACCTAGGCTGATTTATCTGCCTAGGGTTAGGGTTAGGCTTCAGCCTAGGGCTTGGATTTCTTTAACCAGGAAGCCCTGAGTTCCAGGCTTACTTCATCTGCCAAAGGCATCCCAAAGGGAGTGCAGAAGTGCCACAACATGGCTGCTTTCACGGCTTTTCCCTTAGGAAGAACCCTAATACCCGGCTGATTTACCTTCCTAGGGTTACTGTTAGGCTTAGGCCTAGGACTTTTAAAATCAGGAAGCCCTGGGCTCCAGGCACACTGCAGCTGCGAAAGGCATCCCAAGGGGAGCGCAAAAGTGACGCAACTTGGCTGCCACCACTGATATTTCCATGAGACCATCCCGAACCATAGGCTGATTTTCCTTCCTAGGCTTAAGGTTTGAGTTACGCCTAGGGTAAGGGCTCTATTAACCAGAAAGCCCTGAGTTCCAAGAACACAGCAGCTGCGAAGGACTAGCCAAGAAGAGCGCAAAAGTACCACAACATGCCTGCCTCCACAGCTTTTTCCTTGGGGACATGCCTAATTCCTGGCTGATTTGCCTTTCTCGTCTTAGGGTTGGGGTTCGGCCTAGGGCTAGGATTTTTAAAATCAGGAAGCCCTGAGTTCCAGGCACACTGGAGCTGTGAAAGGCATCCAAAAGGGAGTGCAAAAGTGCCACAACATGGCTGCTTTCACGGCTTTTTCCTTGGCAAGAAGCCTAACACCAGGCTGATTTACCTTCCCAGGGTTTCTGTTAGGCTTAGGCCTAGGGCTAGGATTTTTAAAACTAGGAAGCCCTGGGCTCCAGGCACACTGCAGCTGTTCAAGGCATCCCAAGGGGAGTACAAAAGTGCAACAACATGGCAGCTTTCACAGCTTTTTCCTTGGCACCATCCCTATACCTAGGCTGATTTATCTGCCTAGGGTTAGGGTTAGGGTTCAGCCTAGGGCTTGGATTACTTTAACCAGAAAGCCCTGAGTTCCAGGCTTACTTCATCTGCCAAAGGCATCCCAAAGGGAGTGCAGAAGTGCCACAACATGGCTGCTTTCACGGCTTTTCCCTTAGGAAGAACCCTAATACCCGGCTGATTTACCTTCCTAGGGTTACTGTTAGGCTTAGGCCAAGGACTTTTAAAACCAGGAAGCCCTGGGCTCCAGGCACACTGCAGCTGCGAAAGGCATCCCAAGGGGAGCGCAAAAGTGACGCAACTTGGCTGCCACCACTGATATTTCCATGAGAGCATCCCGAACCATAGGCTGATTTTCCTTCCTAGGCTTAAGGTTTGAGTTACGCCTAGGGTAAGGGTTCTATTAACCAGAAAGCCCTGAGTTTCAAGAACACAGCAGCTGCGAAGGACTAGCCAAGAAGAGCGCAAAAGTAGCACAACATTCCTGCCTCCACAGCTTTTTCCTTGGGGACATGCCTAATTCCTGGCTGATTTGCCTTTCTCGTCATAGGGTTGGGGTTCGGCCTAGGGCTAGGATTTTTAAAATCAGGAAGCCCTGAGTTCCAGGCACACTGGAGCTGTGAAAGGCATCCAAAAGGGAGTGCAAAAGTGCCACAACATGGCTGCTTTCACGGCTTTTTCCTTGGCAAGAAGCCTAACACCAGGCTGAATTACCTTCCCAGGGTTACTGTTAGGCTTAGGCCTAGGGCTAGGATTTTTAAAACTAGGAAGCCCTGGGCTCCAGGCACACTGCAGCTGTTCAAGGCATCCCAAGGGGAGTACAAAAGTGCAACAACATGGCAGCTTTCACAGCTTTTTCCTTGGCACCATCCCTATACCTAGGCTGATTTATCTGCCTAGGGTTAGGGTTAGGCTTCAGCCTAGGGCTTGGATTTCTTTAACCAGGAAGCCCTGAGTTCCAGGCTTACTTCATCTGCCAAAGGCATCCCAAAGGGAGTGCAGAAGTGCCACAACATGGCTGCTTTCACGGCTTTTCCCTTAGGAAGAACCCTAATACCCGGCTGATTTACCTTCCTAGGGTTACTGTTAGGCTTAGGCCTAGGACTTTTAAAACCAGGAAGCCCTGGGCTCCAGGCACACTGCAGCTGCGAAAGGCATCCCAAGGGGAGCGCAAAAGTGACGCAACTTGGCTGCCACCACTGATATTTCCATGAGACCATCCCGAACCATAGGCTGATTTTCCTTCCTAGGCTTAAGGTTTGAGTTACGCCTAGGGTAAGGGCTCTATTAACCAGAAAGCCCTGAGTTCCAAGAACACAGCAGCTGCGAAGGACTAGCCAAGAAGAGCGCAAAAGTAGCACAACATGCCTGCCTCCACAGCTTTTTCCTTGGGGACATGCCTAATTCCTGGCTGATTTTCCTTTCTCGTCTTAGGGTTGGGGTTCGGCCTAGGGCTAGGATTTTTAAAATCAGGAAGCCCTGAGTTCCAGGCACACTGGAGCTGTGAAAGGCATCCAAAAGGGAGTGCAAAAGTGCCACAACATGGCTGCTTTCATGGCTTTTTCCTTGGCAAGAAGCCTAACACCAGGCTGATTTCCCTTCCCAGGGTTACTGTTAGGCTTAGGCCTAGGGCTAGGAATTTTGAAACTAGGAAGCCCTGGGCTCCAGGCACACTGCAGCTGTTCAAGGCATCCCAAGGGGAGTACAAAAGTGCAACAACATGGCAGCTTTCACAGCTTTTTCCTTGGCACCATCCCTATACCTAGGCTGATTTATCTGCCTAGGGTTAGGGTTAGGCTTCAGCCTAGGGCTTGGATTTCTTTAACCAGGAAGCCCTGAGTTCCAGGCTTACTTCATCTGCCAAAGGCATCCCAAAGGGAGTGCAGAAGTGCCACAACATGGCTGCTTTCACGGCTTTTCCCTTAGGAAGAACCCTAATACCCGGCTGATTTACCTTCCTAGGGTTACTGTTAGGCTTAGGCCAAGGACTTTTAAAACCAGGAAGCCCTGGGCTCCAGGCACACTGCAGCTGCGAAAGGCATCCCAAGGGGAGCGCAAAAGTGACGCAACTTGGCTGCCACCACTGATATTTCCATGAGACCATCCCGAACCATAGGCTGATTTTCCTTCCTAGGCTTAAGGTTTGAGTTACGCCTAGGGTAAGGGTTCTATTAACCAGAAAGCCCTGAGTTTCAAGAACACAGCAGCTGCGAAGGACTAGCCAAGAAGAGCGCAAAAGTAGCACAACATTCCTGCCTCCACAGCTTTTTCCTTGGGGACATGCCTAATTCCTGGCTGATTTGCCTTTCTCGTCTTAGGGTTGGGGTTCGGCCTAGGGCTAGGATTTTTAAAATCAGGAAGCCCTGAGTTCCAGGCACACTGGAGCTGTGAAAGGCATCCAAAAGGGAGTGCAAAAGTGCCACAACATGGCTGCTTTAACGGCTTTTTCCTTGGCAAGAAGCCTAACACCAGGCTGATTTCCCTTCCCAGGGTTACTGTTAGGCTTAGGCCTAGGGCTAGGATTTTTGAAACTAGGAAGCCCTGGGCTCCAGGCACACTGCAGCTGTTCAAGGCATCCCAAGGGGAGTACAAAAGTGCAACAACATGGCAGCTTTCACAGCTTTTTCCTTGGCACCATCCCTATACCTAGGCTGATTTATCTGCCTAGGGTTAGGGTTAGGGTTCAGCCTAGGGCTTGGATTTCTTTAACCAGGAAGCCCTGAGTTCCAGGCTTACTTCATCTGCCAAAGGCATCCCAAAGGGAGTGCAGAAGTGCCACAACATGGCTGCTTTCACGGCTTTTCCCTTAGGAAGAACCCTAATACCCGGCTGATTTACCTTCCTAGGGTTACTGTTCGGCTTAGGCCTAGGACTTTTAAAACCAGGAAGCCCTGGGCTCCAGGCACACTGCAGCTGCGAAAGGCATCCCAAGGGGAGCGCAAAAGTGACGCAACTTGGCTGCCACCACTTATATTTCCATGAGACCATCCCGAACCATAGGCTGATTTTCCTTCCTAGGCTTAAGGTTTGAGTTACTCCTAGGGTAAGGGCTCTATTAACCAGAAAGCCCTGAGTTCCAAGAACACAGCAGCTGCGAAGGACTAGCCAAGAAGAGCGCAAAAGTACCACAACATGCCTGCCTCCACAGCTTTTTCCTTGGGGACATGCCTAATTCCTGGCTGATTTGCCTTTCTCGTCTTAGGGTTGGGGTTCGGCCTAGGGCTAGGATTTTTAAAATCAGGAAGCCCTGAGTTCCAGGCACACTGGAGCTGTGAAAGGCATCCAAAAGGGAGTGCAAAAGTGCCACAACATGGCTGCTTTCATGGCTTTTTCCTTGGAAAGAAGCCTAACACCAGGCTGATTTCCCTTCCCAGGGTTACTGTTAGGCTTAGGCCTAGGGCTAGGATTTTTGAAACTAGGAAGCCCTGGGCTCCAGGCACACTGCAGCTGTTCAAGGCATCCCAAGGGGAGTACAAAAGTGCAACAACATGGCAGCTTTCACAGCTTTTTCCTTGGCACCATCCCTATACCTAGGCTGATTTATCTGCCTAGGGTTAGGGTTAGGGTTCAGCCTAGGGCTTGGATTTCTTTAACCAGGAAGCCCTGAGTTCCAGGCTTACTTCATCTGCCAAAGGCATCCCAAAGGGAGTGCAAAAGTGCCACAACATGGCTGCTTTCACGGCTTTTTCCTTGGCAAGAAGCCTAACACCAGGCTGATTTACCTTCCCAGGGTTACTGTTAGGCTTAGGCCTAGGGCTAGGATTTTTGAAACTAGGAAGCCCTTAGCTCCAGGCACACTGCAGCTGTTCAAGGCATCCCAAGGGGAGTACAAAAGTGCAACAACATGGCAGCTTTCACAGCTTTTTCCTTGGCACCATCCCTATACCTAGGCTGATTTATCTGCCTAGGGTTAGGGTTAGGCTTCAGCCTAGGGCTTGGATTTCTTTAACCAGGAAGCCCTGAGTTCCAGGCTTACTTCATCTGCCAAAGGCATCCCAAAGGGAGTGCAGAAGTGCCACAACATGGCTGCTTTCACGGCTTTTCCCTTAGGAAGAACCCTAATACCCGGCTGATTTACCTTCCTAGGGTTACTGTTAGGCTTAGGCCTAGGACTTTTAAAACCAGGAAGCCCTGGGCTCCAGGCACACTGCAGCTGCGAAAGGCATCCCAAGGGGAGCGCAAAAGTGACTCAACTTGGCTGCCACCACTGATATTTCCATGAGACCATCCCGAACCATAGGCTGATTTTCCTTCCTAGGCTTAAGGTTTGAGTTACGCCTAGGGTAAGGGCTCTATTAACCAGAAAGCCCTGAGTTCCAAGAACACAGCAGCTGCGAAGGACTAGCCAAGAAGAGCGCAAAAGTACCACAACATGCCTGCCTCCACAGCTTTTTCCTTGGGGACATGCCTAATTCCTGGCTGATTTGCCTTTCTCGTCTTAGGGTTGGGGTTCGGCCTAGGGCTAGGATTTTTAAAATCAGGAAGCCCTGAGTTCCAGGCACACTGGAACTGTGAAAGGCATCCAAAAGGGAGTGCAAAAGTGCCACAACATGGCTGCTTTCACGGCTTTTTCCTTGGCAAGAAGCCTAACACCAGGCTGATTTACCTTCCCAGGGTTACTGTTAGGCTTAGGCCTAGGGCTAGGATTTTTAAAACTAGGAAGCCCTGGGCTCCAGGCACACTGCAGCTGTTCAAGGCATCCCAAGGGGAGTACAAAAGTGCAACAACATGGCAGCTTTCACAGCTTTTTCCTTGGCACCATCCCTATACCTAGGCTGATTTATCTGCCTAGGGTTAGGGTTAGGGTTCAGCCTAGGGCTTGGATTACTTTAACCAGGAAGCCCTGAGTTCCAGGTTTACTTCATCTGCCAAAGGCATCCCAAAGGGAGTGCAAAAGTGCCACAACATGGCTGCTTTCACGGCTTTTTCCTTGGCAAGAAGCCTAACACCAGGCTGATTTACCTTCCCAGGGTTACTGTTAGGCTTAGGCCTAGGGCTAGGATTTTTGAAACTAGGAAGCCCTTAGCTCCAGGCACACTGCAGCTGTTCAAGGCATCCCAAGGGGAGTACAAAAGTGCAACAACATGGCAGCTTTCACAGCTTTTTCCTTGGCACCATCCCTATACCTAGGCTGATTTATCTGCCTAGGGTTAGGGTTAGGCTTCAGCCTAGGGCTTGGATTTCTTTAACCAGGAAGCCCTGAGTTCCAGGCTTACTTCATCTGCCAAAGGCATCCCAAAGGGAGTGCAGAAGTGCCACAACATGGCTGCTTTCACGGCTTTTCCCTTAGGAAGAACCCTAATACCCGGCTGATTTACCTTCCTAGGGTTACTGTTAGGCTTAGGCCAAGGACTTTTAAAACCAGGAAGCCCTGGGCTCCAGGCACACTGCAGCTGCGAAAGGCATCCCAAGGGGAGCGCAAAAGTGACTCAACTTGGCTGCCACCACTGATATTTCCATGAGACCATCCCGAACCATAGGCTGATTTTCCTTCCTAGGGTTAAGGTTTGAGTTACGCCTAGGGTAAGGGTTCTATTAACCAGAAAGCCCTGAGTTCCAAGAACACAGCAGCTGCGAAGGACTAGCCAAGAAGAGCGCAAAAGTACCACAACATGCCTGCCTCCACAGCTTTTTCCTTGGGGACATGCCTAATTCCTGGCTGATTTGCCTTTCTCGTCTTAGGGCTGGGGTTCGGCCTAGGGCTAGGATTTTTAAAATCAGGAAGCCCTGAGTTCCAGGCACACTGCAGCTGTGAAAGGCATCCCAAAGGGAGTGCAAAAGTGCCACAACATGGCTGCTTTCACGGCTTTTTCCTTGGCAAGAAGCCTAACACCAGGCTGATTTCCCTTCCCAGGGTTACTGTTAGGCTTAGGCCTAGGGCTAGGATGTTTAAAACTAGGAAGCCCTGGGCTCCAGGCACACTGCAGCTGTTCAAGGCATCCCAAGGGGAGTACAAAAGTGCAACAACATGGCAGCTTTCACAGCTTTTTCCTTGGCACCATCCCTATACCTAGGCTGATTTATCTGCCTAGGGTTAGGGTTAGGCTTCAGCCTAGGGCTTGGATTTCTTTAACCAGGAAGCCCTGAGTTCCAGGCTTACTTCATCTGCCAAAGGCATCCCAAAGGGAGTGCAGAAGTGCCACAACATGGCTGCTTTCACGGCTTTTCCCTTAGGAAGAACCCTAATACCCGGCTGATTTACCTTCCTAGGGTTACTGTTAGGCTTAGGCCTAGGACTTTTAAAACCAGGAAGCCCTGGGCTCCAGGCACACTGCAGCTGCGAAAGGCATCCCAAGGGGAGCGCAAAAGTGACGCAACTTGGCTGCCACCACTGATATTTCCATGAGACCATCCCGAACCATAGGCTGATTTTCCTTCCTAGGCTTAAGGTTTGAGTTACGCCTAGGGTAAGGGCTCTATTAACCAGAAAGCCCTGAGTTCCAAGAACACAGCAGCTGCGAAGGACTAGCCAAGAAGAGCGCAAAAGTAGCACAACATGCCTGCCTCCACAGCTTTTTCCTTGGGGACATGCCTAATTCCTGGCTGATTTGCCTTTCTCGTCTTAGGGTTGGGGTTCGGCCTAGGGCTAGGATTTTTAAAATCAGGAAGCCCTGAGTTCCAGGCACACTGGAGCTGTGAAAGGCATCCAAAAGGGAGTGCAAAAGTGCCACAACATGGCTGCTTTCATGGCTTTTTCCTTGGCAAGAAGCCTAACACCAGGCTGATTTACCTTCCCAGGGTTACTGTTAGGCTTAGGCCTAGGGCTAGGATTTTTAAAACTAGGAAGCCCTGGGCTCCAGGCACACTGCAGCTGTTCAAGGCATCCCAAGGGGAGTACAAAAGTGCAACAACATGGCAGCTTTCACAGCTTTTTCCTTGGCACCATCCCTATACCTAGGCTGATTTATCTGCCTAGGGTTAGGGTTAGGGTTCAGCCTAGGGCTTGGATTACTTTAACCAGAAAGCCCTGAGTTCCAGGCTTACTTCATCTGCCAAAGGCATCCCAAAGGGAGTGCAGAAGTGCCACAACATGGCTGCTTTCACGGCTTTTCCCTTAGGAAGAACCCTAATACCCGGCTGATTTACCTTCCTAGGGTTACTGTTAGGCTTAGGCCAAGGACTTTTAAAACCAGGAAGCCCTGGGCTCCAGGCACACTGCAGCTGCGAAAGGCATCCCAAGGGGAGCGCAAAAGTGACGCAACTTGGCTGCCACCACTGATATTTCCATGAGAGCATCCCGAACCATAGGCTGATTTTCCTTCCTAGGCTTAAGGTTTGAGTTACGCCTAGGGTAAGGGTTCTATTAACCAGAAAGCCCTGAGTTTCAAGAACACAGCAGCTGCGAAGGACTAGCCAAGAAGAGCGCAAAAGTACCACAACATGCCTGCCTCCACAGCTTTTTCCTTGGGGACATGCCTAATTCCTGGCTGATTTGCCTTTCTCGTCATAGGGTTGGGGTTCGGCCTAGGGCTAGGATTTTTAAAATCAGGAAGCCCTGAGTTCCAGGCACACTGGAGCTGTGAAAGGCATCCAAAAGGGAGTGCAAAAGTGCCACAACATGGCTGCTTTCACGGCTTTTTCCTTGGCAAGAAGCCTAACACCAGGCTGAATTACCTTCCCAGGGTTACTGTTAGGCTTAGGCCTAGGGCTAGGATTTTTAAAACTAGGAAGCCCTGGGCTCCAGGCACACTGCAGCTGTTCAAGGCATCCCAAGGGGAGTACAAAAGTGCAACAACATGGCAGCTTTCACAGCTTTTTCCTTGGCACCATCCCTATACCTAGGCTGATTTATCTGCCTAGGGTTAGGGTTAGGGTTCAGCCTAGGGCTTGGATTTCTTTAACCAGGAAGCCCTGAGTTCCAGGCTTACTTCATCTGCCAAAGGCATCCCAAAGGGAGTGCAGAAGTGCCACAACATGGCTGCTTTCACGGCTTTTCCCTTAGGAAGAACCCTAATACCCGGCTGATTTACCTTCCTAGGGTTACTGTTAGGCTTAGGCCTAGGACTTTTAAAACCAGGAAGCCCTGGGCTCCAGGCACACTGCAGCTGCGAAAGGCATCCCAAGGGGAGCGCAAAAGTGACGCAACTTGGCTGCCACCACTGATATTTCCATGAGACCATCCCGAACCATAGGCTGATTTTCCTTCCTAGGGTTAAGGTTTGAGTTACGCCTAGGGTAAGGGCTCTATTAACCAGAAAGCCCTGAGTTCCAAGAACACAGCAGCTGCGAAGGACTAGCCAAGAAGAGCGCAAAAGTACCACAACATGCCTGCCTCCACAGCTTTTTCCTTGGGGACATGCCTAATTCCTGGCTGATTTGCCTTTCTCGTCTTAGGGTTGGGGTTCGGCCTAGGGCTAGGATTTTTAAAATCAGGAAGCCCTGAGTTCCAGGCACACTGGAGCTGTGAAAGGCATCCAAAAGGGAGTGCAAAAGTGCCACAACATGGCTGCTTTCATGGCTTTTTCCTTGGCAAGAAGCCTAACACCAGGCTGATTTACCTTCCCAGGGTTACTGTTAGGCTTAGGCCTAGGGCTAGGATTTTTAAAACTAGGAAGCCCTGGGCTCCAGGCACACTGCAGCTGTTCAAGGCATCCCAAGGGGAGTACAAAAGTGCAACAACATGGCAGCTTTCACAGCTTTTTCCTTGGCACCATCCCTATACCTAGGCTGATTTATCTGCCTAGGGTTAGGGTTAGGGTTCAGCCTAGGGCTTGGATTACTTTAACCAGAAAGCCCTGAGTTCCAGGCTTACTTCATCTGCCAAAGGCATCCCAAAGGGAGTGCAGAAGTGCCACAACATGGCTGCTTTCACGGCTTTTCCCTTAGGAAGAACCCTAATACCCGGCTGATTTACCTTCCTAGGGTTACTGTTAGGCTTAGGCCAAGGACTTTTAAAACCAGGAAGCCCTGGGCTCCAGGCACACTGCAGCTGCGAAAGGCATCCCAAGGGGAGCGCAAAAGTGACGCAACTTGGCTGCCACCACTGATATTTCCATGAGAGCATCCCGAACCATAGGCTGATTTTCCTTCCTAGGCTTAAGGTTTGAGTTACGCCTAGGGTAAGGGTTCTATTAACCAGAAAGCCCTGAGTTTCAAGAACACAGCAGCTGCGAAGGACTAGCCAAGAAGAGCGCAAAAGTACCACAACATGCCTGCCTCCACAGCTTTTTCCTTGGGGACATGCCTAATTCCTGGCTGATTTGCCTTTCTCGTCATAGGGTTGGGGTTCGGCCTAGGGCTAGGATTTTTAAAATCAGGAAGCCCTGAGTTCCAGGCACACTGGAGCTGTGAAAGGCATCCAAAAGGGAGTGCAAAAGTGCCACAACATGGCTGCTTTCACGGCTTTTTCCTTGGCAAGAAGCCTAACACCAGGCTGAATTACCTTCCCAGGGTTACTGTTAGGCTTAGGCCTAGGGCTAGGATTTTTAAAACTAGGAAGCCCTGGGCTCCAGGCACACTGCAGCTGTTCAAGGCATCCCAAGGGGAGTACAAAAGTGCAACAACATGGCAGCTTTCACAGCTTTTTCCTTGGCACCATCCCTATACCTAGGCTGATTTATCTGCCTAGGGTTAGGGTTAGGGTTCAGCCTAGGGCTTGGATTTCTTTAACCAGGAAGCCCTGAGTTCCAGGCTTACTTCATCTGCCAAAGGCATCCCAAAGGGAGTGCAGAAGTGCCACAACATGGCTGCTTTCACGGCTTTTCCCTTAGGAAGAACCCTAATACCCGGCTGATTTACCTTCCTAGGGTTACTGTTAGGCTTAGGCCTAGGACTTTTAAAACCAGGAAGCCCTGGGCTCCAGGCACACTGCAGCTGCGAAAGGCATCCCAAGGGGAGCGCAAAAGTGACGCAACTTGGCTGCCACCACTGATATTTCCATGAGACCATCCCGAACCATAGGCTGATTTTCCTTCCTAGGCTTAAGGTTTGAGTTACGCCTAGGGTAAGGGCTCTATTAACCAGAAAGCCCTGAGTTCCAAGAACACAGCAGCTGCGAAGGACTAGCCAAGAAGAGCGCAAAAGTACCACAACATGCCTGCCTCCACAGCTTTTTCCTTGGGGACATGCCTAATTCCTGGCTGATTTGCCTTTCTCGTCTTAGGGTTGGGGTTCGGCCTAGGGCTAGGATTTTTAAAATCAGGAAGCCCTGAGTTCCAGGCACACTGGAGCTGTGAAAGGCATCCAAAAGGGAGTGCAAAAGTGCCACAACATGGCTGCTTTCATGGCTTTTTCCTTGGCAAGAAGCCTAACACCAGGCTGATTTCCCTTCCCAGGGTTACTGTTAGGCTTAGGCCTAGGGCTAGGAATTTTGAAACTAGGAAGCCCTGGGCTCCAGGCACACTGCAGCTGTTCAAGGCATCCCAAGGGGAGTACAAAAGTGCAACAACATGGCAGCTTTCACAGCTTTTTCCTTGGCACCATCCCTATACCTAGGCTGATTTATCTGCCTAGGGTTAGGGTTAGGGTTCAGCCTAGGGCTTGGATTTCTTTAACCAGGAAGCCCTGAGTTCCAGGCTTACTTCATCTGCCAAAGGCATCCCAAAGGGAGTGCAGAAGTGCCACAACATGGCTGCTTTCACGGCTTTTCCCTTAGGAAGAACCCTAATACCCGGCTGATTTACCTTCCTAGGGTTACTGTTAGGCTTAGGCCAAGGACTTTTAAAACCAGGAAGCCCTGGGCTCCAGGCACACTGCAGCTGCGAAAGGCATCCCAAGGGGAGCGCAAAAGTGACTCAACTTGGCTGCCACCACTGATATTTCCATGAGACCATCCCGAACCATAGGCTGATTTTCCTTCCTAGGCTTAAGGTTTGAGTTACGCCTAGAGTAAGGGTTCTATTAACCAGAAAGCCCTGAGTTCCAAGAACACAGCAGCTGCGAAGGACTAGCCAAGAAGAGCGCAAAAGTACCACAACATGCCTGCCTCCACAGCTTTTTCCTTGGGGACATGCCTAATTCCTGGCTGATTTGCCTTTCTCGTCTTAGGGTTGGGGTTCGGCCTAGGGCTAGGATTTTTAAAATCAGGAAGCCCTGAGTTCCAGGCACACTGCAGCTGTGAAAGGCATCCAAAAGGAAGTGCAAAAGTGCCACAACATGGCTGCTTTCACGGCTTTTTCCTTGGCAAGAAGCCTAACACCAGGCTGATTTACCTTCCCAGGGTTACTGTTAGGCTTAGGCCTAGGGCTAGGATTTTTGAAACTAGGAAGCTCTGGGCTCCAGGCACACTGCAGCTGTTCAAGGCATCCCAAGGGGAGTACAAAAGTGCAACAACATGGCAGCTTTCACAGCTTTTTCCTTGGCACCATCCCTATACCTAGGCTGATTGATCTGCCTAGGGTTAGGGTTAGGCTTCAGCCTAGGGCTTGGATTTCTTTAACCAGGAAGCCCTGAGTTCCAGGCTTACTTCATCTGCCAAAGGCATCCCAAAGGGAGTGCAGAAGTGCCACAACATGGCTGCTTTCACGGCTTTTCCCTTAGGAAGAACCCTAATACCCGGCTGATTTACCTTCCTAGGGTTACTGTTAGGCTTAGGCCTAGGACTTTTAAAACCAGGAAGCCCTGGGCTCCAGGCACACTGCAGCTGCGAAAGGCATCCCAAGGGGAGCGCAAAAGTGACGCAACTTGGCTGCCACCACTGATATTTCCATGAGACCATCCCGAACCATAGGCTGATTTTCCTTCCTAGGGTTAAGGTTTGAGTTACGCCTAGGGTAAGGGCTCTATTAACCAGAAAGCCCTGAGTTCCAAGAACACAGCAGCTGCGAAGGACTAGCCAAGAAGAGCGCAAAAGTAGCACAACATGCCTGCCTCCACAGCTTTTTCCTTGGGGACATGCCTAATTCCTGGCTGATTTGCCTTTCTCGTCTTAGGGTTGGGGTTCGGCCTAGGGCTAGGATTTTTAAAATCAGGAAGCCCTGAGTTCCAGGCACACTGGAACTGTGAAAGGCATCCAAAAGGGAGTGCAAAAGTGCCACAACATGGCTGCTTTCACGGCTTTTTCCTTGGCAAGAAGCCTAACACCAGGCTGATTTACCTTCCCAGGGTTACTGTTAGGCTTAGGCCTAGGGCTAGGATTTTTAAAACTAGGAAGCCCTGGGCTCCAGGCACACTGCAGCTGTTCAAGGCATCCCAAGGGGAGTACAAAAGTGCAACAACATGGCAGCTTTCACAGCTTTTTCCTTGGCACCATCCCTATACCTAGGCTGATTTATCTGCCTAGGGTTAGGGTTAGGGTTCAGCCTAGGGCTTGGATTTCTTAAACCAGGAAGCCCTGAGTTCCAGGCTTACTTCATCTGCCAAAGGCATCCCAAAGGGAGTGCAGAAGTGCCACAACATGGCTGCTTTCACGGCTTTTCCCTTAGGAAGAACCCTAATACCCGGCTGATTTACCTTCCTAGGGTTACTGTTAGGCTTAGGCCAAGGACTTTTAAAACCAGGAAGCCCTGGGCTCCAGGCACACTGCAGCTGCGAAAGGCATCCCAAGGGGAGCGCAAAAGTGACGCAACTTGGCTGCCACCACTGATATTTCCATGAGACCATCCCGAACCATAGGCTGATTTTCCTTCCTAGGCTTAAGGTTTGAGTTACGCCTAGGGTAAGGGTTCTATTAACCAGAAAGCCCTGAGTTCCAAGAACACAGCAGCTGCGAAGGACTAGCCAAGAAGAGCGCAAAAGTACCACAACATGCCTGCCTCCACAGCTTTTTCCTTGGGGACATGCCTAATTCCTGGCTGATTTGCCTTTCTCGTCTTAGGGCTGGGGTTCGGCCTAGGGCTAGGATTTTTAAAATCAGGAAGCCCTGAGTTCCAGGCACACTGCAGCTGTGAAAGGCATCCAAAAGGGAGTGCAAAAGTGCCACAACATGGCTGCTTTCACGGCTTTTTCCTTGGCAAGAAGCCTAACACCAGGCTGATTTACCTTCCCAGGGTTACTGTTAGGCTTAGGCCTAGGGCTAGGATTTTTAAAACTAGGAAGCCCTGGGCTCCAGGCACACTGCAGCTGTTCAAGGCATCCCAAGGGGAGTACAAAAGTGCAACAACATGGCAGCTTTCACAGCTTTTTCCTTGGCACCATCCCTATACCTAGGCTGATTTATCTGCCTAGGGTTAGGGTTAGGGTTCAGCCTAGGGCTTGGATTTCTTTAACCAGGAAGCCCTGAGTTCCAGGCTTACTTCATCTGCCAAAGGCATCCCAAAGGGAGTGCAGAAGTGCCACAACATGGCTGCTTTCACGGCTTTTCCCTTAGGAAGAACCCTAATACCCGGCTGATTTACCTTCCTAGGGTTACTGTTAGGCTTAGGCCTAGGACTTTTAAAACCAGGAAGCCCTGGGCTCCAGGCACACTGCAGCTGCGAAAGGCATCCCAAGGGGAGCGCAAAAGTGACGCAACTTGGCTGCCACCACTGATATTTCCATGAGACCATCCCGAACCATAGGCTGATTTTCCTTCCTAGGGTTAAGGTTTGAGTTACGCCTAGGGTAAGGGTTCTATTAACCAGAAAGCCCTGAGTTTCAAGAACACAGCAGCTGCGAAGGACTAGCCAAGAAGAGCGCAAAGGTAGCACAACATGCCTGCCTCCACAGCTTTTTCCTTGGGGACATGCCTAATTCCTGGCTGATTTGCCTTTCTCGTCTTAGGGTTGGGGTTCGGCCTAGGGCTAGGATTTTTAAAATCAGGAAGCCCTGAGTTCCAGGCACACTGGAGCTGTGAAAGGCATCCAAAAGGGAGTGCAAAAGTGCCACAACATGGCTGCTTTAACGGCTTTTTCCTTGGCAAGAAGCCTAACACCAGGCTGATTTACCTTCCCAGGGTTACTGTTAGGCTTAGGCCTAGGGCTAGGATTTTTGAAACTAGGAAGCCCTGGGCTCCAGGCACACTGCAGCTGTTCAAGGCATCCCAAGGGGAGTACAAAAGTGCAACAACATGGCAGCTTTCACAGCTTTTTCCTTGGCACCATCCCTATACCTAGGCTGATTTATCTGCCTAGGGTTAGGGTTAGGCTTCAGCCTAGGGCTTGGATTTCTTTAACCAGGAAGCCCTGAGTTCCAGGCTTACTTCATCTGCCAAAGGCATCCCAAAGGGAGTGCAGAAGTGCCACAACATGGCTGCTTTCACGGCTTTTCCCTTAGGAAGAACCCTAATACCCGGCTGATTTACCTTCCTAGGGTTACTGTTAGGCTTAGGCCTAGGACTTTTAAAACCAGGAAGCCCTGGGCTCCAGGCACACTGCAGCTGCGAAAGGCATCCCAAGGGGAGCGCAAAAGTGACGCAACTTGGCTGCCACCACTGATATTTCCATGAGACCATCCCGAACCATAGGCTGATTTTCCTTCCTAGGCTTAAGGTTTGAGTTACGCCTAGGGTAAGGGCTCTATTAACCAGAAAGCCCTGAGTTCCAAGAACACAGCAGCTGCGAAGGACTAGCCAAGAAGAGCGCAAAAGTAGCACAACATGCCTGCCTCCACAGCTTTTTCCTTGGGGACATGCCTAATTCCTGGCTGATTTGCCTTTCTCGTCTTAGGGTTGGGGTTCGGCCTAGGGCTAGGATTTTTAAAATCAGGAAGCCCTGAGTTCCAGGCACACTGCAGCTGTGAAAGGCATCCAAAAGGAAGTGCAAAAGTGCCACAACATGGCTGCTTTCACGGCTTTTTCCTTGGCAAGAAGCCTAACACCAGGCTGATTTACCTTCCCAGGGTTACTGTTAGGCTTAGGCCTAGGGCTAGGATTTTTGAAACTAGGAAGCTCTGGGCTCCAGGCACACTGCAGCTGTTAAAGGCATCCCAAGGGGAGTACAAAAGTGCAACAACATGGCAGCTTTCACAGCTTTTTCCTTGGCACCATCCCTATACCTAGGCTGATTTATCTGCCTAGGGTTAGGGTTAGGGTTCAGCCTAGGGCTTGGATTTCTTTAACCAGGAAGCCCTGAGTTCCAGGCTTACTTCATCTGCCAAAGGCATCCCAAAGGGAGTGCAGAAGTGCCACAACATGGCTGCTTTCACGGCTTTTCCCTTAGGAAGAACCCTAATACCCGGCTGATTTACCTTCCTAGGGTTACTGTTAGGCTTAGGCCAAGGACTTTTAAAACCAGGAAGCCCTGGGCTCCAGGCACACTGCAGCTGCGAAAGGCATCCCAAGGGGAGCGCAAAAGTGACGCAACTTGGCTGCCACCACTGATATTTCCATGAGACCATCCCGAACCATAGGCTGATTTTCCTTCCTAGGCTTAAGGTTTGAGTTACGCCTAGGGTAAGGGTTCTATTAACCAGAAAGCCCTGAGTTCCAAGAACACAGCAGCTGCGAAGGACTAGCCAAGAAGAGCGCAAAAGTACCACAACATGCCTGCCTCCACAGCTTTTTCCTTGGGGACATGCCTAATTCCTGGCTGATTTGCCTTTCTCGTCTTAGGGCTGGGGTTCGGCCTAGGGCTAGGATTTTTAAAATCAGGAAGCCCTGAGTTCCAGGCACACTGGAGCTGTGAAAGGCATCCAAAAGGGAGTGCAAAAGTGCCACAACATGGCTGCTTTCACGGCTTTTTCCTTGGCAAGAAGCCTAACACCAGGCTGATTTCCCTTCCCAGGGTTACTGTTAGGCTTAGGCCTAGGGCTAGGATGTTTAAAACTAGGAAGCCCTGGGCTCCAGGCACACTGCAGCTGTTCAAGGCATCCCAAGGGAAGTACAAAAGTGCAACAACATGGCAGCTTTCACAGCTTTTTCCTTGGCACCATCCCTATACCTAGGCTGATTTATCTGCCTAGGGTTAGGGTTAGGGTTCAGCCTAGGGCTTGGATTTCTTTAACCAGGAAGCCCTGAGTTCCAGGCTTACTTCATCTGCCAAAGGCATCCCAAAGGGAGTGCAGAAGTGCCACAACATGGCTGCTTTCACGGCTTTTCCCTTAGGAAGAACCCTAATACCCGGCTGATTTACCTTCCTAGGGTTACTGTTAGGCTTAGGCCTAGGACTTTTAAAACCAGGAAGCCCTGGGCTCCAGGCACACTGCAGCTGCGAAAGGCATCCCAAGGGGAGCGCAAAAGTGACGCAACTTGGCTGCCACCACTGATATTTCCATGAGACCATCCCGAACCATAGGCTGATTTTCCTTCCTAGG
Organism: Ammospiza nelsoni; assembly: GCF_027579445.1. Lineage (NCBI taxonomy): Eukaryota > Metazoa > Chordata > Aves > Passeriformes > Passerellidae > Ammospiza > Ammospiza nelsoni. The sequence continues at coordinate 321,372 of NW_026683216.1, read as the reverse complement.
CTTAAGGTTTGAGTTACGCCTAGGGTAAGGGCTCTATTAACCAGAAAGCCCTGAGTTCCAAGAACACAGCAGCTGCGAAGGACTAGCCAAGAAGAGCGCAAAAGTACCACAACATGCCTGCCTCCACAGCTTTTTCCTTGGGGACATGCCTAATTCCTGGCTGATTTGCCTTTCTCGTCTTAGGGTTGGGGTTCGGCCTAGGGCTAGGATTTTTAAAATCAGGAAGCCCTGAGTTCCAGGCACACTGCAGCTGTGAAAGGCATCCAAAAGGGAGTGCAAAAGTGCCACAACATGGCTGCTTTCACGGCTTTTTCCTTGGCAAGAAGCCTAACACCAGGCTGATTTACCTTCCCAGGGTTTCTGTTAGGCTTAGGCCTAGGGCTAGGATTTTTAAAACTAGGAAGCCCTGGGCTCCAGGCACACTGCAGCTGTTCAAGGCATCCCAAGGGGAGTACAAAAGTGCAACAACATGGCAGCTTTCACAGCTTTTTCCTTGGCACCATCCCTATACCTAGGCTGATTTATCTGCCTAGGGTTAGGGTTAGGGTTCAGCCTAGGGCTTGGATTTCTTTAACCAGGAAGCCCTGAGTTCCAGGCTTACTTCATCTGCCAAAGGCATCCCAAAGGGAGTGCAGAAGTGCCACAACATGGCTGCTTTCACGGCTTTTCCCTTAGGAAGAACCCTAATACCCGGCTGATTTACCTTCCTAGGGTTACTGTTAGGCTTAGGCCTAGGACTTTTAAAACCAGGAAGCCCTGGGCTCCAGGCACACTGCAGCTGCGAAAGGCATCCCAAGGGGAGCGCAAAAGTGACGCAACTTGGCTGCCACCACTGATATTTCCATGAGACCATCCCGAACCATAGGCTGATTTTCCTTCCTAGGCTTAAGGTTTGAGTTACGCCTAGGGTAAGGGCTCTATTAACCAGAAAGCCCTGAGTTCCAAGAACACAGCAGCTGCGAAGGACTAGCCAAGAAGAGCGCAAAAGTAGCACAACATGCCTGCCTCCACAGCTTTTTCCTTGGGGACATGCCTAATTCCTGGCTGATTTGCCTTTCTCGTCTTAGGGTTGGGGTTCGGCCTAGGGCTAGGATTTTTAAAATCAGGAAGCCCTGAGTTCCAGGCACACTGGAGCTGTGAAAGGCATCCAAAAGGGAGTGCAAAAGTGCCACAACATGGCTGCTTTCACGGCTTTTTCCTTGGCAAGAAGCCTAACACCAGGCTGATTTACCTTCCCAGGGTTACTGTTAGGCTTAGGCCTAGGGCTAGGATTTTTGAAACTAGGAAGCCCTGGGCTCTAGGCACACTGCAGCTGTTCAAGGCATCCCAAGGGGAGTACAAAAGTGCAACAACATGGCAGCTTTCACAGCTTTTTCCTTGGCACCATCCCTATACCTAGGCTGATTTATCTGCCTAGGGTTAGGGCTAGGGTTCAGCCTAGGGCTTGGATTTCTTTAACCAGGAAGCCCTGAGTTCCAGGCTTACTTCATCTGCCAAAGGCATCCCAAAGGGAGTGCAGAAGTGCCACAACATGGCTGCTTTCATGGCTTTTCCCTTAGGAAGAACCCTAATACCCGGCTGATTTACCTTCCTAGGGTTACTGTTAGGCTTAGGCCTAGGACTTTTAAAACCAGGAAGCCCTGGGCTCCAGGCACACTGCAGCTGCGAAAGGCATCCCAAGGGGAGCGCAAAAGTGACGCAACTTGGCTGCCACCACTGATATTTCCATGAGACCATCCCGAACCATAGGCTGATTTTCCTTCCTAGGCTTAAGGTTTGAGTTACGCCTAGGGTAAGGGCTCTATTAACCAGAAAGCCCTGAGTTCCAAGAACACAGCAGCTGCGAAGGACTAGCCAAGAAGAGCGCAAAAGTACCACAACATGCCTGCCTCCACAGCTTTTTCCTTGGGGACATGCCTAATTCCTGGCTGATTTGCCTTTCTCGTCTTAGGGTTGGGGTTCGGCCTAGGGCTAGGATTTTTAAAATCAGGAAGCCCTGAGTTCCAGGCACACTGGAGCTGTGAAAGGCATCCAAAAGGGAGTGCAAAAGTGCCACAACATGGCAGCTTTCACGGCTTTTTCCTTGGCAAGAAGCCTAACACCAGGCTGATTTACCTTCCCAGGGTTACTGTTAGGCTTAGGCCTAGGGCTAGGATTTTTGAAACTAGGAAGCCCTGGGCTCCAGGCACACTGCAGCTGTTCAAGGCATCCCAAGGGGAGTACAAAAGTGCAACAACATGGCAGCTTTCACAGCTTTTTCCTTGGCACCATCCCTATACCTAGGCTGATTTATCTGCCTAGGGTTAGGGTTAGGGTTCAGCCTAGGGCTTGGATTTCTTTAACCAGGAAGCCCTGAGTTCCAGGCTTACTTCATCTGCCAAAGGCATCCCAAAGGGAGTGCAGAAGTGCCACAACATGGCTGCTTTCACGGCTTTTCCCTTAGGAAGAACCCTAATACCCGGCTGATTTACCTTCCTAGGGTTACTGTTAGGCTTAGGCCTAGGACTTTTAAAACCAGGAAGCCCTGGGCTCCAGGCACACTGCAGCTGCGAAAGGCATCCCAAGGGGAGCGCAAAAGTGACGCAACTTGGCTGCCACCACTGATATTTCCATGAGACCATCCCGAACCATCGGCTGATTTTCCTTCCTAGGCTTAAGGTTTGAGTTACGCCTAGGGTAAGGTTTCTATTAACCAGAAAGCCCTGAGTTTCAAGAACACAGCAGCTGCGAAGGACTAGCCAAGAAGAGCGCAAAAGTAGCACAACATTCCTGCCTCCACAGCTTTTTCCTTGGGGACATGCCTAATTCCTGGCTTATTTGCCTTTCTCGTCTTAGGGTTGTGGTTCGGCCTAGGGCTAGGATTTTTAAAATCAGGAAGCCCTGAGTTTCAGGCACACTGGAGCTGTGAAAGGCATCCAAAAGGGAGTGCAAAAGTGCCACAACATGGCTGCTTTCACGGCTTTTTCCTTGGCAAGAAGCCTAACACCAGGCTGATTTCCCTTCCCAGGGTTACTGTTAGGCTTAGGCCTAGGGCTAGGAATTTTGAAATTAGGAAGCCCTGGGCTCCAGGCACACTGCAGCTGTTCAAGGCATCCCAAGGGGAGTACAAAAGTGCAACAACATGGCAGCTTTCACAGCTTTTTCCTTGGCACCATCCCTATACCTAGGCTGATTTATCTGCCTAGGGTTAGGGTTAGGGTTCAGCCTAGGGCTTGGATTTCTTTAACCAGGAAGCCCTGAGTTCCAGGCTTACTTCATCTGCCAAAGGCATCCCAAAGGGAGTGCAGAAGTGCCACAACATGGCTGCTTTCACGGCTTTTCCCTTAGGAAGAACCCTAATACCCGGCTGATTTACCTTCCTAGGGTTACTGTTAGGCTTAGGCCTAGGACTTTTAAAACCAGGAAGCCCTGGGCTCCAGGCACACTGCAGCTGCGAAAGGCATCCCAAGGGGAGCGCAAAAGTGACGCAACTTGGCTGCCACCACTGATATTTCCATGAGACCATCCCGAACCATAGGCTGATTTTCCTTCCTAGGCTTAAGGTTTGAGTTACGCCTAGGGTAAGGGCTCTATTAACCAGAAAGCCCTGAGTTCCAAGAACACAGCAGCTGCGAAGGACTAGCCAAGAAGAGCGCAAAAGTAGCACAACATGCCTGCCTCCACAGCTTTTTCCTTGGGGACATGCCTAATTCCTGGCTGATTTGCCTTTCTCGTCTTAGGGTTGGGGTTCGGCCTAGGGCTAGGATTTTTAAAATCAGGAAGCCCTGAGTTCCAGGCACACTGGAGCTGTGAAAGGCATCCAAAAGGGAGTGCAAAAGTGCCACAACATGGCTGCTTTCACGGCTTTTTCCTTGGCAAGAAGCCTAACACCAGGCTGATTTACCTTCCCAGGGTTACTGTTAGGCTTAGGCCTAGGGCTAGGATTTTTGAAACTAGGAAGCCCTGGGCTCTAGGCACACTGCAGCTGTTCAAGGCATCCCAAGGGGAGTACAAAAGTGCAACAACATGGCAGCTTTCACAGCTTTTTCCTTGGCACCATCCCTATACCTAGGCTGATTTATCTGCCTAGGGTTAGGGCTAGGGTTCAGCCTAGGGCTTGGATTTCTTTAACCAGGAAGCCCTGAGTTCCAGGCTTACTTCATCTGCCAAAGGCATCCCAAAGGGAGTGCAGAAGTGCCACAACATGGCTGCTTTCATGGCTTTTCCCTTAGGAAGAACCCTAATACCCGGCTGATTTACCTTCCTAGGGTTACTGTTAGGCTTAGGCCTAGGACTTTTAAAACCAGGAAGCCCTGGGCTCCAGGCACACTGCAGCTGCGAAAGGCATCCCAAGGGGAGCGCAAAAGTGACGCAACTTGGCTGCCACCACTGATATTTCCATGAGACCATCCCGAACCATAGGCTGATTTTCCTTCCTAGGCTTAAGGTTTGAGTTACGCCTAGGGTAAGGGTTCTATTAACCAGAAAGCCCTGAGTTCCAAGAACACAGCAGCTGCGAAGGACTACCCAAGAAGAGCGCAAAAGTAGCACAACATGCCTGCCTCCACAGCTTTTTCCTTGGGGACATGCCTAATTCCTGGCTGATTTGCCTTTCTCGTCTTAGGGCTGGGGTTCGGCCTAGGGCTAGGATTTTTAAAATCAGGAAGCCCTGAGTTCCAGGCACACTGGAGCTGTGAAAGGCATCCAAAAGGGAGTGCAAAAGTGCCACAACATGGCTGCTTTCACGGCTTTTTCCTTGGCAAGAAGCCTAACACCAGGCTGATTTCCCTTCCCAGGGTTACTGTTAGGCTTAGGCCTAGGGCTAGGATGTTTAAAACTAGGAAGCCCTGGGCTCCAGGCACACTGCAGCTGTTCAAGGCATCCCAAGGGGAGTACAAAAGTGCAACAACATGGCAGCTTTCACAGCTTTTTCCTTGGCACCATCCCTATACCTAGGCTGATTTATCTGCCTAGGGTTAGGGTTAGGGTTCAGCCTAGGGCTTGGATTTCTTTAACCAGGAAGCCCTGAGTTCCAGGCTTACTTCATCTGCCAAAGGCATCCCAAAGGGAGTGCAGAAGTGCCACAACATGGCTGCTTTCACGGCTTTTCCCTTAGGAAGAACCCTAATACCCGGCTGATTTACCTTCCTAGGGTTACTGTTAGGCTTAGGCCTAGGACTTTTAAAACCAGGAAGCCCTGGGCTCCAGGCACACTGCAGCTGTTCAAGGCATCCCAAGGGGAGCGCAAAAGTGACGCAACTTGGCTGCCACCACTGATATTTCCATGAGACCATCCCGAACCATCGGCTGATTTTCCTTCCTAGGCTTAAGGTTTGAGTTACGCCTAGGGTAAGGTTTCTATTAACCAGAAAGCCCTGAGTTTCAAGAACACAGCAGCTGCGAAGGACTAGCCAAGAAGAGCGCAAAAGTAGCACAACATTCCTGCCTCCACAGCTTTTTCCTTGGGGACATGCCTAATTCCTGGCTGATTTGCCTTTCTCGTCTTAGGGTTGGGGTTCGGCCTAGGGCTAGGATTTTTAAAATCAGGAAGCCCTGAGTTCCAGGCACACTGGAGCTGTGAAAGGCATCCAAAAGGGAGTGCAAAAGTGCCACAACATGGCTGCTTTCACGGCTTTTTTTTTGGCAAGAAGCCTAACACCAGGCTGATTTCCCTTCCCAGGGTTACTGTTAGGCTTAGGCCTAGGGCTAGGATTTTTGAAACTAGGAAGCCCTGGGCTCCAGGCACACTGCAGCTGTTCAAGGCATCCCAAGGGGAGTACAAAAGTGCAACAACATGGCAGCTTTCACAGCTTTTCCTTGGCACCATCCCTATACCTAGGCTGATTTATCCGCCTAGGGTTAGGGTTAGGGTTCAGCCTAGGGCTTGGATTTCTTTAACCAGGAAGCCCTGAGTTCCAGGCTTACTTCATCTGCCAAAGGCATCCCAAAGGGAGTGCAGAAGTGCCACAACATGGCTGCTTTCATGGCTTTTCCCTTAGGAAGAACCCTAATACCCAGCTGATTTACCTTCCTAGGGTTACTGTTCGGCTTAGGCCTAGGACTTTTAAAACCAGGAAGCCCTGGGCTCCAGGCACACTGCAGCTGCGAAAGGCATCCCAAGGGGAGCGCAAAAGTGACGCAACTTGGCTGCCACCACTGATATTTCCATGAGACCATCCCGAACCATAGGCTGATTTTCCTTCCTAGGCTTAAGGTTTGAGTTACGCCTAGGGTAAGGGCTCTATTAACCAGAAAGCCCTGAGTTCCAAGAACACAGCAGCTGCGAAGGACTAGCCAAGAAGAGCGCAAAAGTACCACAACATGCCTGCCTCCACAGCTTTTTCCTTGGGGACATGCCTAATTCCTGGCTGATTTGCCTTTCTCGTCTTAGGGTTGGGGTTCGGCCTAGGGCTAGGATTTTTAAAATCAGGAAGCCCTGAGTTCCAGGCACACTGCAGCTGTGAAAGGCATCCAAAAGGGAGTGCAAAAGTGCCACAACATGGCTGCTTTTACGGCTTTTTTTTTGGCAAGAAGCCTAACACCAGGCTGATTTCCCTTCCCAGGGTTACTGTTAGGCTTAGGCCTAGGGCTAGGATTTTTGAAACTAGGAAGCCCTTAGCTCCAGGCACACTGCAGCTGTTCAAGGCATCCCAAGGGGAGTACAAAAGTGCAACAACATGGCAGCTTTCACAGCTTTTCCTTGGCACCATCCCTATACCTAGGCTGATTTATCTGCCTAGGGTTAGGGCTAGGGTTCAGCCTAGGGCTTGGATTTCTTTAACCAGGAAGCCCTGAGTTCCAGGCTTACTTCATCTGCCAAAGGCATCCCAAAGGGAGTGCAGAAGTGCCACAACATGGCTGCTTTCACGGCTTTTCCCTTACGAAGAACCCTAATACCCGGCTGATTTACCTTCCTAGGGTTACTGTTAGGCTTAGGCCTAGGACTTTTAAAACCAGGAAGCCCTGGGCTCCAGGCACACTGCAGCTGCGAAAGGCATCCCAAGGGGAGCGCAAAAGTGACGCAACTTGGCTGCCACCACTGATATTTCCATGAGACCATCCCGAACCATAGGCTGATTTTCCTTCCTAGGCTTAAGGTTTGAGTTACGCCTAGGGTAAGGGCTCTATTAACCAGAAAGCCCTGAGTTCCAAGAACACAGCAGCTGCGAAGGACTAGCCAAGAAGAGCGCAAAAGTAGCACAACATGCCTGCCTCCACAGCTTTTTCCTTGGGGACATGCCTAATTCCTGGCTGATTTGCCTTTCTCGTCTTAGGGTTGGGGTTCGGCCTAGGGCTAGGATTTTTAAAATCAGGAAGCCCTGAGTTCCAGGCACACTGGAGCTGTGAAAGGCATCCAAAAGGGAGTGCAAAAGTGCCACAACATGGCTGCTTTCACGGCTTTTTCCTTGGCAAGAAGCCTAACACCAGGCTGATTTACCTTCCCAGGGTTACTGTTAGGCTTAGGCCTAGGGCTAGGATTTTTGAAAATAGGAAGCCCTGGGCTCCAGGCACACTGCAGCTGTTCAAGGCATCCCAAGGGGAGTACAAAAGTGCAACAACATGGCAGCTTTCACAGCTTTTTCCTTGGCACCATCCCTATACCTAGGCTGATTTATCTGCCTAGGGTTAGGGTTAGGGTTCAGCCTAGGGCTTGGATTTCTTTAACCAGGAAGCCCTGAGTTCCAGGCTTACTTCATCTGCCAAAGGCATCCCAAAGGGAGTGCAGAAGTGCCACAACATGGCTGCTTTCATGGCTTTTCCCTTAGGAAGAACCCTAATACCCGGCTGATTTACCTTCCTAGGGTTACTGTTCGGCTTAGGCCTAGGACTTTTAAAACCAGGAAGCCCTGGGCTCCAGGCACACTGCAGCTGCGAAAGGCATCCCAAGGGGAGCGCAAAAGTGACGCAACTTGGCTGCCACCACTGATATTTCCATGAGACCATCCCGAACCATAGGCTGATTTTCCTTCCTAGGCTTAAGGTTTGAGTTACGCCTAGGGTAAGGGCTCTATTAACCAGAAAGCCCTGAGTTCCAAGAACACAGCAGCTGCGAAGGACTAGCCAAGAAGAGCGCAAAAGTAGCACAACATGCCTGCCTCCACAGCTTTTTCCTTGGGGACATGCCTAATTCCTGGCTGATTTGCCTTTCTCGTCTTAGGGTTGGGGTTCGGCCTAGGGCTAGGATTTTTAAAATCAGGAAGCCCTGAGTTCCAGGCACAGTGGAGCTGTGAAAGGCATCCAAAAGGGAGTGCAAAAGTGCCACAACATGGCTGCTTTCACGGCTTTTTCCTTGGCAAGAAGCCTAACACCAGGCTGATTTACCTTCCCAGGGTTACTGTTAGGCTTAGGCCTAGGGCTAGGATTTTTGAAACTAGGAAGCCCTGGGCTCCAGGCACACTGCAGCTGTTCAAGGCATCCCAAGGGGAGTACAAAAGTGCAACAACATGGCAGCTTTCACAGCTTTTTCCTTGGCACCATCCCTATACCTAGGCTGATTTATCTGCCTAGGGTTAGGGTTAGGGTTCAGCCTAGGGCTTGGATTTCTTTAACCAGGAAGCCCTGAGTTCCAGGCTTACTTCATCTGCCAAAGGCATCCCAAAGGGAGTGCAGAAGTGCCACAACATGGCTGCTTTCACGGCTTTTCCCTTAGGAAGAACCCTAATACCCGGCTGATTTACCTTCCTAGGGTTACTGTTAGGCTTAGGCCAAGGACTTTTAAAACCAGGAAGCCCTGGGCTCCAGGCACACTGCAGCTGCGAAAGGCATCCCAAGGGGAGCGCAAAAGTGACGCAACTTGGCTGCCACCACTGATATTTCCATGAGACCATCCCGAACCATAGGCTGATTTTCCTTCCTAGGCTTAAGGTTTGAGTTACGCCTAGGGTAAGGGTTCTATTAACCAGAAAGCCCTGAGTTTCAAGAACACAGCAGCTGCGAAGGACTAGCCAAGAAGAGCGCAAAAGTAGCACAACATTCCTGCCTCCACAGCTTTTTCCTTGGGGACATGCCTAATTCCTGGCTGATTTGCCTTTCTCGTCTTAGGGTTGGGGGTCGGCCTAGGGCTAGGATTTTTAATATCAGGAAGCCCTGAGTTCCAGGCACACTGGAGCTGTGAAAGGCATCCAAAAGGGAGTGCAAAAGTGCCACAACATGGCTGCTTTCACGGCTTTTTCCTTGGCAAGAAGCCTAACACCAGGCTGATTTGCCTTCCCAGGGTTACTGTTAGGCTTAGGCCTAGGGCTAGGATTTTTGAAACTAGGAAGCCCTGGGCTCCAGGCACACTGCAGCTGTTCAAGGCATCCCAAGGGGAGTACAAAAGTGCAACAACATGGCAGCTTTCACAGCTTTTTCCTTGGCACCATCCCTATACCTAGGCTGATTTATCTGCCTAGGGTTAGGGTTAGGGTTCAGCCTAGGGCTTGGATTTCTTTAACCAGGAAGCCCTGAGTTCCAGGCTTACTTCATCTGCCAAAGGCATCCCAAAGGGAGTGCAGAAGTGCCACAACATGGCTGCTTTCACGGCTTTTCCCTTAGGAAGAACCCTAATACCCGGCTGATTTACCTTCCTAGGGTTACTGTTAGGCTTAGGCCTAGGACTTTTAAAACCAGGAAGCCCTGGGCTCCAGGCACACTGCAGCTGCGAAAGGCATCCCAAGGGGAGCGCAAAAGTGACGCAACTTGGCTGCCACCACTGATATTTCCATGAGACCATCCCGAACCATAGGCTGATTTTCCTTCCTAGGGTTAAGGTTTGAGTTACGCCTAGGGTAAGGGCTCTATTAACCAGAAAGCCCTGAGTTCCAAGAACACAGCAGCTGCGAAGGACTAGCCAAGAAGAGCGCAAAAGTAGCACAACATGCCTGCCTCCACAGCTTTTTCCTTGGGGACATGCCTAATTCCTGGCTGATTTGCCTTTCTCGTCTTAGGGTTGGGGTTCGGCCTAGGGCTAGGATTTTTAAAATCAGGAAGCCCTGAGTTCCAGGCACACTGCAGCTGTGAAAGGCATCCAAAAGGGAGTGCAAAAGTGCCACAACATGGCTGCTTTCACGGCTTTTTCCTTGGCAAGAAGCCTAACACCAGGCTGATTTCCCTTCCCAGGGTTACTGTTAGGCTTAGGCCTAGGGCTAGGATTTTTGAAACTAGGAAGCCCTGGGCTCCAGGCACACTGCAGCTGTTCAAGGCATCCCAAGGGGAGTACAAAAGTGCAACAACATGGCAGCTTTCACAGCTTTTTCCTTGGCACCATCCCTATACCTAGGCTGATTTATCTGCCTAGGGTTAGGGTTAGGGTTCAGCCTAGGGCTTGGATTTCTTTAACCAGGAAGCCCTGAGTTCCAGGCTTACTTCATCTGCCAAAGGCATCCCAAAGGGAGTGCAGAAGTGCCACAACATGGCTGCTTTCACGGCTTTTCCCTTAGGAAGAACCCTAATACCCGGCTGATTTACCTTCCTAGGGTTACTGTTAGGCTTAGGCCAAGGACTTTTAAAACCAGGAAGCCCTGGGCTCCAGGCACACTGCAGCTGCGAAAGGCATCCCAAGGGGAGCGCAAAAGTGACGCAACTTGGCTGCCACCACTGATATTTCCATGAGACCATCCCGAACCATAGGCTGATTTTCCTTCCTAGGCTTAAGGTTTGAGTTACGCCTAGGGTAAGGGTTCTATTAACCAGAAAGCCCTGAGTTTCAAGAACACAGCAGCTGCGAAGGACTAGCCAAGAAGAGCGCAAAAGTAGCACAACATTCCTGCCTCCACAGCTTTTTCCTTGGGGACATGCCTAATTCCTGGCTGATTTGCCTTTCTCGTCTTAGGGTTGGGGTTCGGCCTAGGGCTAGGATTTTTAAAATCAGGAAGCCCTGAGTTCCAGGCACACTGGAGCTGTGAAAGGCATCCAAAAGGGAGTGCAAAAGTGCCACAACATGGCTGCTTTAACGGCTTTTTCCTTGGCAAGAAGCCTAACACCAGGCTGATTTCCCTTCCCAGGGTTACTGTTAGGCTTAGGCCTAGGGCTAGGATTTTTGAAACTAGGAAGCCCTGGGCTCCAGGCACACTGCAGCTGTTCAAGGCATCCCAAGGGGAGTACAAAAGTGCAACAACATGGCAGCTTTCACAGCTTTTTCCTTGGCACCATCCCTATACCTAGGCTGATTTATCTGCCTAGGGTTAGGGTTAGGGTTCAGCCTAGGGCTTGGATTTCTTTAACCAGGAAGCCCTGAGTTCCAGGCTTACTTCATCTGCCAAAGGCATCCCAAAGGGAGTGCAGAAGTGCCACAACATGGCTGCTTTCACGGCTTTTCCCTTAGGAAGAACCCTAATACCCGGCTGATTTACCTTCCTAGGGTTACTGTTAGGCTTAGGCCTAGGACTTTTAAAACCAGGAAGCCCTGGGCTCCAGGCACACTGCAGCTGCGAAAGGCATCCCAAGGGGAGCGCAAAAGTGACGCAACTTGGCTGCCACCACTGATATTTCCATGAGACCATCCCGAACCATAGGCTGATTTTCCTTCCTAGGCTTAAGGTTTGAGTTACGCCTAGGGTAAGGGCTCTATTAACCAGAAAGCCCTGAGTTCCAAGAACACAGCAGCTGCGAAGGACTAGCCAAGAAGAGCGCAAAAGTACCACAACATGCCTGCCTCCACAGCTTTTTCCTTGGGGACATGCCTAATTCCTGGCTGATTTGCCTTTCTCGTCTTAGGGTTGGGGTTCGGCCTAGGGCTAGGATTTTTAAAATCAGGAAGCCCTGAGTTCCAGGCACACTGCAGCTGTGAAAGGCATCCAAAAGGGAGTGCAAAAGTGCCACAACATGGCTGCTTTCATGGCTTTTTCCTTGGCAAGAAGCCTAACACCAGGCTGATTTCCCTTCCCAGGGTTACTGTTAGGCTTAGGCCTAGGGCTAGGATTTTTGAAACTAGGAAGCCCTGGGCTCCAGGCACACTGCAGCTGTTCAAGGCATCCCAAGGGGAGTACAAAAGTGCAACAACATGGCAGCTTTCACAGCTTTTTCCTTGGCACCATCCCTATACCTAGGCTGATTTATCTGCCTAGGGTTAGGGTTAGGGTTCAGCCTAGGGCTTGGATTTCTTTAACCAGGAAGCCCTGAGTTCCAGGCTTACTTCATCTGCCAAAGGCATCCCAAAGGGAGTGCAGAAGTGCCACAACATGGCTGCTTTCACAGCTTTTCCCTTAGGAAGAACCCTAATACCCGGCTGATTTACCTTCCTAGGGTTACTGTTAGGCTTAGGCCTAGGACTTTTAAAACCAGGAAGCCCTGGGCTCCAGGCACACTGCAGCTGCGAAAGGCATCCCAAGGGGAGCGCAAAAGTGACGCAACTTGGCTGCCACCACTGATATTTCCATGAGACCATCCCGAACCATAGGCTGATTTTCCTTCCTAGGCTTAAGGTTTGAGTTACGCCTAGGGTAAGGGTCCAATTTACCAGAAAGCCCTGAGTTCCAAGAACACAGCAGCTGCGAAGGACTAGCCAAGAAGAGCGCAAAAGTAGCACAACATGCCTGCCTCCACAGCTTTTTCCTTGGGGACATGCCTAATTCCTGGCTGATTTGCCTTTCTCGTCTTAGGGTTGGGGTTCGGCCTAGGGCTAGGATTTTTAAAATCAGGAAGCCCTGAGTTCCAGGCACACTGGAGCTGTGAAAGGCATCCAAAAGGGAGTGCAAAAGTGCCACAACATGGCTGCTTTAACGGCTTTTTCCTTGGCAAGAAGCCTAACACCAGGCTGATTTCCCTTCCCAGGGTTACTGTTAGGCTTAGGCCTAGGGCTAGGATTTTTGAAACTAGGAAGCCCTGGGCTCCAGGCACACTGCAGCTGTTCAAGGCATCCCAAGGGGAGTACAAAAGTGCAACAACATGGCAGCTTTCACAGCTTTTTCCTTGGCACCATCCCTATACCTAGGCTGATTTATCTGCCTAGGGTTAGGGTTAGGGTTCAGCCTAGGGCTTGGATTTCTTTAACCAGGAAGCCCTGAGTTCCAGGCTTACTTCATCTGCCAAAGGCATCCCAAAGGGAGTGCAGAAGTGCCACAACATGGCTGCTTTCACGGCTTTTCCCTTAGGAAGAACCCTAATACCCGGCTGATTTACCTTCCTAGGGTTACTGTTAGGCTTAGGCCAAGGACTTTTAAAACCAGGAAGCCCTGGGCTCCAGGCACACTGCAGCTGCGAAAGGCATCCCAAGGGGAGCGCAAAAGTGACGCAACTTGGCTGCCACCACTGATATTTCCATGAGACCATCCCGAACCATAGGCTGATTTTCCTTCCTAGGGTTAAGGTTTGAGTTACGCCTAGGGTAAGGGTTCTATTAACCAGAAAGCCCTGAGTTTCAAGAACACAGCAGCTGCGAAGGACTAGCCAAGAAGAGCGCAAAAGTACCACAACATTCCTGCCTCCACAGCTTTTTCCTTGGGGACATGCCTAATTCCTGGCTGATTTGCCTTTCTCGTCTTAGGGTTGGGGTTCGGCCTAGGGCTAGGATTTTTAAAATCAGGAAGCCCTGAGTTCCAGGCACACTGGAGCTGTGAAAGGCATCCAAAAGGGAGTGCAAAAGTGCCGCAACATGGCTGCTTTAACGGCTTTTTCCTTGGCAAGAAGCCTAACACCAGGCTGATTTACCTTCCCAGGGTTACTGTTAGGCTTAGGCCTAGGGCTAGGATTTTTGAAACTAGGAAGCCCTGGGCTCCAGGCACACTGCAGCTGTTCAAGGCATCCCAAGGGGAGTACAAAAGTGCAACAACATGGCAGCTTTCACAGCTTTTTCCTTGGCACCATCCCTATACCTAGGCTGATTTATCTGCCTAGGGTTAGGGTTAGGCTTCAGCCTAGGGCTTGGATTTCTTTAACCAGGAAGCCCTGAGTTCCAGGCTTACTTCATCTGCCAAAGGCATCCCAAAGGGAGTGCAGAAGTGCCACAACATGGCTGCTTTCACGGCTTTTCCCTTAGGAAGAACCCTAATACCCGGCTGATTTACCTTCCTAGGGTTACTGTTAGGCTTAGGCCTAGGACTTTTAAAACCAGGAAGCCCTGGGCTCCAGGCACACTGCAGCTGCGAAAGGCATCCCAAGGGGAGCGCAAAAGTGACGCAACTTGGCTGCCACCACTGATATTTCCATGAGACCATCCCGAACCATAGGCTGATTTTCCTTCCTAGGCTTAAGGTTTGAGTTACGCCTAGGGTAAGGGCTCTATTAACCAGAAAGCCCTGAGTTCCAAGAACACAGCAGCTGCGAAGGACTAGCCAAGAAGAGCGCAAAAGTAGCACAACATGCCTGCCTCCACAGCTTTTTCCTTGGGGACATGCCTAATTCCTGGCTGATTTGCCTTTCTCGTCTTAGGGTTGGGGTTCGGCCTAGGGCTAGGATTTTTAAAATCAGGAAGCCCTGAGTTCCAGGCACACTGCAGCTGTGAAAGGCATCCAAAAGGAAGTGCAAAAGTGCCACAACATGGCTGCTTTCACGGCTTTTTCCTTGGCAAGAAGCCTAACACCAGGCTGATTTACCTTCCCAGGGTTACTGTTAGGCTTAGGCCTAGGGCTAGGATTTTTGAAACTAGGAAGCCCTGGGCTCCAGGCACACTGCAGCTGTTCAAGGCATCCCAAGGGGAGTACAAAAGTGCAACAACATGGCAGCTTTCACAGCTTTTTCCTTGGCACCATCCCTATACCTAGGCTGATTTATCTGCCTAGGGTTAGGGTTAGGCTTCAGCCTAGGGCTTGGATTTCTTTAACCAGGAAGCCCTGAGTTCCAGGCTTACTTCATCTGCCAAAGGCATCCCAAAGGGAGTGCAGAAGTGCCACAACATGGCTGCTTTCACGGCTTTTCCCTTAGGAAGAACCCTAATACCCGGCTGATTTACCTTCCTAGGGTTACTGTTAGGCTTAGGCCTAGGACTTTTAAAACCAGGAAGCCCTGGGCTCCAGGCACACTGCAGCTGCGAAAGGCATCCCAAGGGAAGCGCAAAAGTGACTCAACTTGGCTGCCACCACTGATATTTCCATGAGACCATCCCGAACCATAGGCTGATTTTCCTTCCTAGGCTTAAGGTTTGAGTTACGCCTAGGGTAAGGGCTCTATTAACCAGAAAGCCCTGAGTTCCAAGAACACAGCAGCTGCGAAGGACTAGCCAAGAAGAGCGCAAAAGTAGCACAACATGCCTGCCTCCACAGCTTTTTCCTTGGGGACATGCCTAATTCCTGGCTGATTTGCCTTTCTCGTCTTAGGGTTGGGGTTCGGCCTAGGGCTAGGATTTTTAAAATCAGGAAGCCCTGAGTTCCAGGCACACTGGAACTGTGAAAGGCATCCAAAAGGGAGTGCAAAAGTGCCACAACATGGCTGCTTTCACGGCTTTTTCCTTGGCAAGAAGCCTAACACCAGGCTGATTTACCTTCCCAGGGTTACTGTTAGGCTTAGGCCTAGGGCTAGGATTTTTAAAACTAGGAAGCCCTTAGCTCCAGGCACACTGCAGCTGTTCAAGGCATCCCAAGGGGAGTACAAAAGTGCAACAACATGGCAGCTTTCACAGCTTTTTCCTTGGCACCATCCCTATACCTAGACTAATTTATCTGCCTAGGGTTAGGGTTAGGGTTCAGCCTAGGGCTTGGATTACTTTAACCAGGAAGCCCTGAGTTCCAGGTTTACTTCATCTGCCAAAGGCATCCCAAAGGGAGTGCAAAAGTGCCACAACATGGCTGCTTTCACGGCTTTTTCCTTGGCAAGAAGCCTAACACCAGGCTGATTTACCTTCCCAGGGTTACTGTTAGGCTTAGGCCTAGGGCTAGGATTTTTAAAACTAGGAAGCCCTGGGCTCCAGGCACACTGCAGCTGTTCAAGGCATCCCAAGGGGAGTACAAAAGTGCAACAACATGGCAGCTTTCACAGCTTTTTCCTTGGCACCATCCCTATACCTAGGCTGATTTATCTGCCTAGGGTTAGGGTTAGGCTTCAGCCTAGGGCTTGGATTTCTTTAACCAGGAAGCCCTGAGTTCCAGGCTTACTTCATCTGCCAAAGGCATCCCAAAGGGAGTGCAGAAGTGCCACAACATGGCTGCTTTCACGGCTTTTCCCTTAGGAAGAACCCTAATACCCGGCTGATTTACCTTCCTAGGGTTACTGTTAGGCTTAGGCCAAGGACTTTTAGAACCAGGAAGCCCTGGGCTCCAGGCACACTGCAGCTGCGAAAGGCATCCCAAGGGGAGCGCAAAAGTGACGCAACTTGGCTGCCACCACTGATATTTCCATGAGACCATCCCGAACCATAGGCTGATTTTCCTTCCTAGGCTTAAGGTTTGAGTTACGCCTAGGGTAAGGGTTCTATTAACCAGAAAGCCCTGAGTTTCAAGAACACAGCAGCTGCGAAGGACTAGCCAAGAAGAGCGCAAAAGTAGCACAACATTCCTGCCTCCACAGCTTTTTCCTTGGGGACATGCCTAATTCCTGGCTGATTTGCCTTTCTCGTCTTAGGGTTGGGGTTCGGCCTAGGGCTAGGATTTTTAAAATCAGGAAGCCCTGAGTTCCAGGCACACTGCAGCTGTGAAAGGCATCCAAAAGGGAGTGCAAAAGTGCCACAACATGGCTGCTTTAACGGCTTTTTCCTTGGCAAGAAGCCTAACACCAGGCTGATTTGCCTTCCCAGGGTTACTGTTAGGCTTAGGCCTAGGGCTAGGATTTTTGAAACTAGGAAGCCCTGGGCTCCAGGCACACTGCAGCTGTTCAAGGCATCCCAAGGGGAGTACAAAAGTGCAACAACATGGCAGCTTTCACAGCTTTTTCCTTGGCACCATCCCTATACCTAGGCTGATTTATCTGCCTAGGGTTAGGGTTAGGGTTCAGCCTAGGGCTTGGATTTCTTTAACCAGGAAGCCCTGAGTTCCAGGCTTACTTCATCTGCCAAAGGCATCCCAAAGGGAGTGCAGAAGTGCCACAACATGGCTGCTTTCACGGCTTTTCCCTTAGGAAGAACCCTAATACCCGGCTGATTTACCTTCCTAGGGTTACTGTTAGGCTTAGGCCTAGGACTTTTAAAACCAGGAAGCCCTGGGCTCCAGGCACACTGCAGCTGCGAAAGGCATCCCAAGGGGAGCGCAAAAGTGACGCAACTTGGCTGCCACCACTGATATTTCCATGAGACCATCCCGAACCATAGGCTGATTTTCCTTCCTAGGCTTAAGGTTTGAGTTACGCCTAGGGTAAGGGCTCTATTAACCAGAAAGCCCTGAGTTCCAAGAACACAGCAGCTGCGAAGGACTAGCCAAGAAGAGCGCAAAAGTAGCACAACATGCCTGCCTCCACAGCTTTTTCCTTGGGGACATGCCTAATTCCTGGCTGATTTGCCTTTCTCGTCTTAGGGTTGGGGTTCGGCCTAGGGCTAGGATTTTTAAAATCAGGAAGCCCTGAGTTCCAGGCACACTGGAGCTGTGAAAGGCATCCAAAAGGGAGTGCAAAAGTGCCACAACATGGCTGCTTTCACGGCTTTTTCCTTGGCAAGAAGCCTAACACCAGGCTGATTTACCTTCCCAGGGTTACTGTTAGGCTTAGGCCTAGGGCTAGGATTTTTGAAACTAGGAAGCCCTGGGCTCCAGGCACACTGCAGCTGTTCAAGGCATCCCAAGGGGAGTACAAAAGTGCAACAACATGGCAGCTTTCACAGCTTTTTCCTTGGCACCATCCCTATACCTAGGCTGATTTATCTGCCTAGGGTTAGGGTTAGGGTTCAGCCTAGGGCTTGGATTTCTTTAACCAGGAAGCCCTGAGTTCCAGGCTTACTTCATCTGCCAAAGGAATCCCAAAGGGAGTGCAGAAGTGCCACAACATGGCTGCTTTCATGGCTTTTCCCTTAGGAAGAACCCTAATACCCGGCTGATTTACCTTCCTAGGGTTACTGTTCGGCTTAGGCCTAGGACTTTTAAAACCAGGAAGCCCTGGGCTCCAGGCACACTGCAGCTGCGAAAGGCATCCCAAGGGGAGCGCAAAAGTGACGCAACTTGGCTGCCACCACTGATATTTCCATGAGACCATCCCGAACCATAGGCTGATTTTCCTTCCTAGGGTTAAGGTTTGAGTTACGCCTAGGGTAAGGGCTCTATTAACCAGAAAGCCCTGAGTTCCAAGAACACAGCAGCTGCGAAGGACTAGCCAAGAAGAGCGCAAAAGTAGCACAACATGCCTGCCTCCACAGCTTTTTCCTTGGGGACATGCCTAATTCCTGGCTGATTTGCCTTTCTCGTCTTAGGGTTGGGGTTCGGCCTAGGGCTAGGATTTTTAAAATCAGGAAGCCCTGAGTTCCAGGCACACTGCAGCTGTGAAAGGCATCCAAAAGGGAGTGCAAAAGTGCCACAACATGGCAGCTTTCACGGCTTTTTCCTTGGCAAGAAGCCTAACACCAGGCTGATTTACCTTCCCAGGGTTACTGTTAGGCTTAGGCCTAGGGCTAGGATTTTTGAAACTAGGAAGCCCTGGGCTCCAGACACACTGCAGCTGTTCAAGGCATCCCAAGGGGAGTACAAAAGTGCAACAACATGGCAGCTTTCACAGCTTTTTCCTTGGCACCATCCCTATACCTAGGCTGATTTATCTGCCTAGGGTTAGGGTTAGGCTTCAGCCTAGGGCTTGGATTTCTTTAACCAGGAAGCCCTGAGTTCCAGGCTTACTTCATCTGCCAAAGGCATCCCAAAGGGAGTGCAGAAGTGCCACAACATGGCTGCTTTCACGGCTTTTCCCTTAGGAAGAACCCTAATACCCGGCTGATTTACCTTCCTAGGGTTACTGTTAGGCTTAGGCCTAGGACTTTTAAAACCAGGAAGCCCTGGGCTCCAGGCACACTGCAGCTGCGAAAGGCATCCCAAGGGGAGCGCAAAAGTGACGCAACTTGGCTGCCACCACTGATATTTCCATGAGACCATCCCGAACCATAGGCGGATTTTCCTTCCTAGGCTTAAGGTTTGAGTTACGCCTAGGGTAAGGGCTCTATTAACCAGAAAGCCCTGAGTTCCAAGAACACAGCAGCTGCGAAGGACTAGCCAAGAAGAGCGCAAAAGTACCACAACATGCCTGCCTCCACAGCTTTTTCCTTGGGGACATGCCTAATTCCTGGCTGATTTGCCTTTCTCGTCTTAGGGTTGGGGTTCGGCCTAGGGCTAGGATTTTTAAAATCAGGAAGCCCTGAGTTCCAGGCACACTGGAGCTGTGAAAGGCATCCAAAAGGGAGTGCAAAAGTGCCACAACATGGCAGCTTTCACAGCTTTTTCCTTGGAACCATCCCTATACCTAGGCTGATTTATCTGCCTAGGGTTAGGGTTAGCGTTCAGCCTAGGGCTTGGATTTCTTTAACCAGGAAGCCCTGAGTTCCAGGCTTACTTCATCTGCCAAAGGCATCCCAAAGGGAGTGCAGAAGTGCCACAACATGGCTGCTTTCACGGCTTTTCCCTTAGGAAGAACCCTAATACCCGGCTGATTTACCTTCCTAGGGTTACTGTTAGGCTTAGGCCTAGGACTTTTAAAACCAGGAAGCCCTGGGCTCCAGGCACACTGCAGCTGCGAAAGGCATCCCAAGGGGAGCGCAAAAGTGACGCAACTTGGCTGCCACCACTGATATTTCCATGAGACCATCCCGAACCATAGGCTGATTTTCCTTCCTAGGCTTAAGGTTTGAGTTACGCCTAGGGTAAGGGTTCTATTAACCAGAAAGCCCTGAGTTCCAAGAACACAGCAGCTGCGAAGGACTACCCAAGAAGAGCGCAAAAGTAGCACAACATTCCTGCCTCCACAGCTTTTTCCTTGGGGACATGCCTAATTCCTGGCTGATTTGCCTTTCTCGTCTTAGGGTTGGGGTTTGGCCTAGGGCTAGGATTTTTAAAATCAGGAAGCCCTGAGTTCCAGGCACACTGGAGCTGTGAAAGGCATCCAAAAGGGAGTGCAAAAGTGCCACAACATGGCTGCTTTCACGGCTTTTTCCTTGGCAAGAAGCCTAACACCAGGCTGATTTACCTTCCCAGGGTTACTGTTAGGCTTAGGCCTAGGGCTAGGATTTTTAAAACTAGGAAGCCCTGGGCTCCAGGCACACTGCAGCTGTTCAAGGCATCCCAAGGGGAGTACAAAAGTGCAACAACATGGCAGCTTTCACAGCTTTTTCCTTGGCACCATCCCTATACCTAGGCTGATTTATCTGCCTAGGGTTAGGGTTAGGCTTCAGCCTAGGGCTTGGATTTCTTTAACCAGGAAGCCCTGAGTTCCAGGCTTACTTCATCTGCCAAAGGCATCCCAAAGGGAGTGCAGAAGTGCCACAACATGGCTGCTTTCACGGCTTTTCCCTTAGGAAGAACCCTAATACCCGGCTGATTTACCTTCCTAGGGTTACTGTTCGGCTTAGGCCTAGGACTTTTAAAACCAGGAAGCCCTGGGCTCCAGGCACACTGCAGCTGCGAAAGGCATCCCAAGGGGAGCGCAAAAGTGACGCAACTTGGCTGCCACCACTGATATTTCCATGAGACCATCCCGAACCATAGGCTGATTTTCCTTCCTAGGCTTAAGGTTTGAGTTACGCCTAGGGTAAGGGTTCTATTAACCAGAAAGCCCTGAGTTCCAAGAACACAGCAGCTGCGAAGGACTACCCAAGAAGAGCGCAAAAGTAGCACAACATGCCTGCCTCCACACCTTTTTCCTTGGGGACATGCCTAATTCCTGGCTGATTTGCCTTTCTCGTCTTAGGGTTGGGGTTCGGCCTAGGGCTAGGATTTTTAAAATCAGGAAGCCCTGAGTTCCAGGCACACTGGAGCTGTGAAAGGCATCCAAAAGGGAGTGCAAAAGTGCCACAACATGGCTGCTTTCACGGCTTTTTCCTTGGCAAGAAGCCTAACACCAGGCTGATTTCCCTTCCCAGGGTTACTGTTAGGCTTAGGCCTAGGGCTAGGATTTTTGAAACTAGGAAGCCCTGGGCTCCAGGCACACTGCAGCTGTTCAAGGCATCCCAAGGGGAGTACAAAAGTGCAACAACATGGCAGCTTTCACAGCTTTTTCCTTGGCACCATCCCTATACCTAGGCTGATTTATCTGCCTAGGGTTAGGGTTAGGCTTCAGCCTAGGGCTTGGATTTCTTTAACCAGGAAGCCCTGAGTTCCAGGCTTACTTCATCTGCCAAAGGCATCCCAAAGGGAGTGCAGAAGTGCCACAACATGGCTGCTTTCACGGCTTTTCCCTTAGGAAGAACCCTAATACCCGGCTGATTTACCTTCCTAGGGTTACTGTTAGGCTTAGGCCTAGGACTTTTAAAACCAGGAAGCCCTGGGCTCCAGGCACACTGCAGCTGCGAAAGGCATCCCAAGGGGAGCGCAAAAGTGACGCAACTTGGCTGCCACCACTGATATTTCCATGAGACCATCCCGAACCATAGGCTGATTTTCCTTCCTAGGCTTAAGGTTTGAGTTACGCCTAGGGTAAGGGTTCTATTAACCAGAAAGCCCTGAGTTTCAAGAACACAGCAGCTGCGAAGGACTAGCCAAGAAGAGCGCAAAAGTAGCACAACATTCCTGCCAACACAGCTTTTTCCTTGGGGACATGCCTAATTCCTGGCTGATTTGCCTTTCTCGTCTTAGGGTTGGGGTTCGGCCTAGGGCTAGGATTTTTAAAATCAGGAAGCCCTGAGTTCCAGGCACACTGGAGCTGTGAAAGGCATCCAAAAGGGAGTGCAAAAGTGCCACAACATGGCTGCTTTAACGGCTTTTTCCTTGGCAAGAAGCCTAACACCAGGCTGATTTCCCTTCCCAGGGTTACTGTTAGGCTTAGGCCTAGGGCTAGGATTTTTGAAACTAGGAAGCCCTGGGCTCCAGGCACACTGCAGCTGTTCAAGGCATCCCAAGGGGAGTACAAAAGTGCAACAACATGGCAGCTTTCACAGCTTTTTCCTTGGCACCATCCCTATACCTAGGCTGATTTATCTGCCTAGGGTTAGGGTTAGGGTTCAGCCTAGGGCTTGGATTTCTTTAACCAGGAAGCCCTGAGTTCCAGGCTTACTTCATCTGCCAAAGGCATCCCAAAGGGAGTGCAGAAGTGCCACAACATGGCTGCTTTCACGGCTTTTCCCTTAGGAAGAACCCTAATACCCGGCTGATTTACCTTCCTAGGGTTACTGTTCGGCTTAGGCCTAGGACTTTTAAAACCAGGAAGCCCTGGGCTCCAGGCACACTGCAGCTGCGAAAGGCATCCCAAGGGGAGCGCAAAAGTGACGCAACTTGGCTGCCACCACTTATATTTCCATGAGACCATCCCGAACCATAGGCTGATTTTCCTTCCTAGGCTTAAGGTTTGAGTTACGCCTAGGGTAAGGGCTCTATTAACCAGAAAGCCCTGAGTTCCAAGAACACAGCAGCTGCGAAGGACTAGCCAAGAAGAGCGCAAAAGTACCACAACATGCCTGCCTCCACAGCTTTTTCCTTGGGGACATGCCTAATTCCTGGCTGATTTGCCTTTCTCGTCTTAGGGTTGGGGTTCGGCCTAGGGCTAGGATTTTTAAAATCAGGAAGCCCTGAGTTCCAGGCACACTGCAGCTGTGAAAGGCATCCAAAAGGGAGTGCAAAAGTGCCACAACATGGCTGCTTTCATGGCTTTTTCCTTGGCAAGAAGCCTAACACCAGGCTGATTTCCCTTCCCAGGGTTACTGTTAGGCTTAGGCCTAGGGCTAGGATTTTTGAAACTAGGAAGCCCTGGGCTCCAGGCACACTGCAGCTGTTCAAGGCATCCCAAGGGGAGTACAAAAGTGCAACAACATGGCAGCTTTCACAGCTTTTTCCTTGGCACCATCCCTATACCTAGGCTGATTTATCTGCCTAGGGTTAGGGTTAGGGTTCAGCCTAGGGCTTGGATTTCTTTAACCAGGAAGCCCTGAGTTCCAGGCTTACTTCATCTGCCAAAGGCATCCCAAAGGGAGTGCAGAAGTGCCACAACATGGCTGCTTTCACAGCTTTTCCCTTAGGAAGAACCCTAATACCCGGCTGATTTACCTTCCTAGGGTTACTGTTAGGCTTAGGCCTAGGACTTTTAAAACCAGGAAGCCCTGGGCTCCAGGCACACTGCAGCTGCGAAAGGCATCCCAAGGGGAGCGCAAAAGTGACGCAACTTGGCTGCCACCACTGATATTTCCATGAGACCATCCCGAACCATAGGCTGATTTTCCTTCCTAGGCTTAAGGTTTGAGTTACGCCTAGGGTAAGGGTCCAATTTACCAGAAAGCCCTGAGTTCCAAGAACACAGCAGCTGCGAAGGACTAGCCAAGAAGAGCGCAAAAGTAGCACAACATGCCTGCCTCCACAGCTTTTTCCTTGGGGACATGCCTAATTCCTGGCTGATTTGCCTTTCTCGTCTTAGGGTTGGGGTTCGGCCTAGGGCTAGGATTTTTAAAATCAGGAAGCCCTGAGTTCCAGGCACACTGGAGCTGTGAAAGGCATCCAAAAGGGAGTGCAAAAGTGCCACAACATGGCTGCTTTAACGGCTTTTTCCTTGGCAAGAAGCCTAACACCAGGCTGATTTCCCTTCCCAGGGTTACTGTTAGGCTTAGGCCTAGGGCTAGGATTTTTGAAACTAGGAAGCCCTGGGCTCCAGGCACACTGCAGCTGTTCAAGGCATCCCAAGGGGAGTACAAAAGTGCAACAACATGGCAGCTTTCACAGCTTTTTCCTTGGCACCATCCCTATACCTAGGCTGATTTATCTGCCTAGGGTTAGGGTTAGGGTTCAGCCTAGGGCTTGGATTTCTTTAACCAGGAAGCCCTGAGTTCCAGGCTTACTTCATCTGCCAAAGGCATCCCAAAGGGAGTGCAGAAGTGCCACAACATGGCTGCTTTCACGGCTTTTCCCTTAGGAAGAACCCTAATACCCGGCTGATTTACCTTCCTAGGGTTACTGTTAGGCTTAGGCCAAGGACTTTTAAAACCAGGAAGCCCTGGGCTCCAGGCACACTGCAGCTGCGAAAGGCATCCCAAGGGGAGCGCAAAAGTGACGCAACTTGGCTGCCACCACTGATATTTCCATGAGACCATCCCGAACCATAGGCTGATTTTCCTTCCTAGGGTTAAGGTTTGAGTTACGCCTAGGGTAAGGGTTCTATTAACCAGAAAGCCCTGAGTTTCAAGAACACAGCAGCTGCGAAGGACTAGCCAAGAAGAGCGCAAAAGTAGCACAACATGCCTGCCTCCACAGCTTTTTCCTTGGGGACATGCCTAATTCCTGGCTGATTTGCCTTTCTCGTCTTAGGGTTGGGGTTCGGCCTAGGGCTAGGATTTTTAAAATCAGGAAGCCCTGAGTTCCAGGCACACTGGAGCTGTGAAAGGCATCCAAAAGGGAGTGCAAAAGTGCCACAACATGGCTGCTTTCACGGCTTTTTCCTTGGCAAGAAGCCTAACACCAGGCTGATTTACCTTCCCAGGGTTACTGTTAGGCTTAGGCCTAGGGCTAGGATTTTTGAAACTAGGAAGCCCTGGGCTCCAGGCACACTGCAGCTGTTCAAGGCATCCCAAGGGGAGTACAAAAGTGCAACAACATGGCAGCTTTCACAGCTTTTTCCTTGGCACCATCCCTATACCTAGGCTGATTTATCTGCCTAGGGTTAGGGTTAGGCTTCAGCCTAGGGCTTGGATTTCTTTAACCAGGAAGCCCTGAGTTCCAGGCTTACTTCATCTGCCAAAGGCATCCCAAAGGGAGTGCAGAAGTGCCACAACATGGCTGCTTTCACGGCTTTTCCCTTAGGAAGAACCCTAATACCCGGCTGATTTACCTTCCTAGGGTTACTGTTAGGCTTAGGCCTAGGACTTTTAAAACCAGGAAGCCCTGGGCTCCAGGCACACTGCAGCTGCGAAAGGCATCCCAAGGGGAGCGCAAAAGTGACGCAACTTGGCTGCCACCACTGATATTTCCATGAGACCATCCCGAACCATAGGCTGATTTTCCTTCCTAGGCTTAAGGTTTGAGTTACGCCTAGGGTAAGGGCTCTATTAACCAGAAAGCCCTGAGTTCCAAGAACACAGCAGCTGCGAAGGACTAGCCAAGAAGAGCGCAAAAGTAGCACAACATGCCTGCCTCCACAGCTTTTTCCTTGGGGACATGCCTAATTCCTGGCTGATTTGCCTTTCTCGTCTTAGGGTTGGGGTTCGGCCTAGGGCTAGGATTTTTAAAATCAGGAAGCCCTGAGTTCCAGGCACACTGCAGCTGTGAAAGGCATCCAAAAGGAAGTGCAAAAGTGCCACAACATGGCTGCTTTCACGGCTTTTTCCTTGGCAAGAAGCCTAACACCAGGCTGATTTACCTTCCCAGGGTTACTGTTAGGCTTAGGCCTAGGGCTAGGATTTTTGAAACTAGGAAGCCCTGGGCTCCAGGCACACTGCAGCTGTTCAAGGCATCCCAAGGGGAGTACAAAAGTGCAACAACATGGCAGCTTTCACAGCTTTTTCCTTGGCACCATCCCTATACCTAGGCTGATTTATCTGCCTAGGGTTAGGGTTAGGCTTCAGCCTAGGGCTTGGATTTCTTTAACCAGGAAGCCCTGAGTTCCAGGCTTACTTCATCTGCCAAAGGCATCCCAAAGGGAGTGCAGAAGTGCCACAACATGGCTGCTTTCACGGCTTTTCCCTTAGGAAGAACCCTAATACCCGGCTGGTTTACCTTCCTAGGGTTACTGTTAGGCTTAGGCCTAGGACTTTTAAAACCAGGAAGCCCTGGGCTCCAGGCACACTGCAGCTGCGAAAGGCATCCCAAGGGGAGCGCAAAAGTGACTCAACTTGGCTGCCACCACTGATATTTCCATGAGACCATCCCGAACCATAGGCTGATTTTCCTTCCTAGGCTTAAGGTTTGAGTTACGCCTAGGGTAAGGGCTCTATTAACCAGAAAGCCCTGAGTTCCAAGAACACAGCAGCTGCGAAGGACTAGCCAAGAAGAGCGCAAAAGTAGCACAACATGCCTGCCTCCACAGCTTTTTCCTTGGGGACATGCCTAATTCCTGGCTGATTTGCCTTTCTCGTCTTAGGGTTGGGGTTCGGCCTAGGGCTAGGATTTTTAAAATCAGGAAGCCCTGAGTTCCAGGCACACTGGAGCTGTGAAAGGCATCCAAAAGGGAGTGCAAAAGTGCCACAACATGGCTGCTTTCACGGCTTTTTCCTTGGCAAGAAGCCTAACACCAGGCTGATTTACCTTCCCAGGGTTACTGTTAGGCTTAGGCCTAGGGCTAGGATTTTTAAAACTAGGAAGCCCTGGGCTCCAGGCACACTGCAGCTGTTCAAGGCATCCCAAGGGGAGTACAAAAGTGCAACAACATGGCAGCTTTCACAGCTTTTTCCTTGGCACCATCCCTATACCTAGACTAATTTATCTGCCTAGGGTTAGGGTTAGGGTTCAGCCTAGGGCTTGGATTACTTTAACCAGGAAGCCCTGAGTTCCAGGCTTACTTCATCTGCCAAAGGCATCCCAAAGGGAGTGCAAAAGTGCCACAACATGGCTGCTTTCACGGCTTTTTCCTTGGCAAGAAGCCTAACACCAGGCTGATTTACCTTCCCAGGGTTACTGTTAGGCTTAGGCCTAGGGCTAGGATTTTTAAAACTAGGAAGCCCTGGGCTCCAGGCACACTGCAGCTGTTCAAGGCATCCCAAGGGGAGTACAAAAGTGCAACAACATGGCAGCTTTCACAGCTTTTTCCTTGGCACCATCCCTATACCTAGGCTGATTTATCTGCCTAGGGTTAGGGTTAGGGTTCAGCCTAGGGCTTGGATTTCTTTAACCAGGAAGCCCTGAGTTCCAGGCTTACTTCATCTGCCAAAGGCATCCCAAAGGGAGTGCAGAAGTGCCACAACATGGCTGCTTTCACGGCTTTTCCCTTAGGAAGAACCCTAATACCCGGCTGATTTACCTTCCTAGGGTTACTGTTAGGCTTAGGCCAAGGACTTTTAGAACCAGGAAGCCCTGGGCTCCAGGCACACTGCAGCTGCGAAAGGCATCCCAAGGGGAGCGCAAAAGTGACGCAACTTGGCTGCCACCACTGATATTTCCATGAGACCATCCCGAACCATAGGCTGATTTTCCTTCCTAGGCTTAAGGTTTGAGTTACGCCTAGGGTAAGGGTTCTATTAACCAGAAAGCCCTGAGTTTCAAGAACACAGCAGCTGCGAAGGACTAGCCAAGAAGAGCGCAAAAGTAGCACAACATTCCTGCCTCCACAGCTTTTTCCTTGGGGACATGCCTAATTCCTGGCTGATTTGCCTTTCTCGTCTTAGGGTTGGGGTTCGGCCTAGGGCTAGGATTTTTAAAATCAGGAAGCCCTGAGTTCCAGGCACACTGGAGCTGTGAAAGGCATCCAAAAGGGAGTGCAAAAGTGCCACAACATGGCTGCTTTCACGGCTTTTTCCTTGGCAAGAAGCCTAACACCAGGCTGATTTCCCTTCCCAGGGTTACTGTTAGGCTTAGGCCTAGGGCTAGGATTTTTGAAACTAGGAAGCCCTGGGCTCCAGGCACACTGCAGCTGTTCAAGGCATCCCAAGGGGAGTACAAAAGTGCAACAACATGGCAGCTTTCACAGCTTTTTCCTTGGCACCATCCCTATACCTAGGCTGATTTATCTGCCTAGGGTTAGGGTTAGGGTTCAGCCTAGGGCTTGGATTTCTTTAACCAGGAAGCCCTGAGTTCCAGGCTTACTTCATCTGCCAAAGGCATCCCAAAGGGAGTGCAGAAGTGCCACAACATGGCTGCTTTCATGGCTTTTCCCTTAGGAAGAACCCTAATACCCGGCTGATTTACCTTCCTAGGGTTACTGTTAGGCTTAGGCCTAGGACTTTTAAAACCAGGAAGCCCTGGGCTCCAGGCACACTGCAGCTGCGAAAGGCATCCCAAGGGGAGCGCAAAAGTGACGCAACTTGGCTGCCACCACTGATATTTCCATGAGACCATCCCGAACCATAGGCTGATTTTCCTTCCTAGGCTTAAGGTTTGAGTTACGCCTAGGGTAAGGGCTCTATTAACCAGAAAGCCCTGAGTTCCAAGAACACAGCAGCTGCGAAGGACTAGCCAAGAAGAGCGCAAAAGTAGCACAACATGCCTGCCTCCACAGCTTTTTCCTTGGGGACATGCCTAATTCCTGGCTGATTTGCCTTTCTCGTCTTAGGGTTGGGGTTCGGCCTAGGGCTAGGATTTTTAAAATCAGGAAGCCCTGAGTTCCAGGCACACTGCAGCTGTGAAAGGCATCCAAAAGGGAGTGCAAAAGTGCCACAACATGGCTGCTTTCACGGCTTTTTCCTTGGCAAGAAGCCTAACACCAGGCTGATTTACCTTCCCAGGGTTACTGTTAGGCTTAGGCCTAGGGCTAGGATTTTTGAAACTAGGAAGCCCTGGGCTCCAGGCACACTGCAGCTGTTCAAGGCATCCCAAGGGGAGTACAAAAGTGCAACAACATGGCAGCTTTCACAGCTTTTTCCTTGGCACCATCCCTATACCTAGGCTGATTTATCTGCCTAGGGTTAGGGTTAGGGTTCAGCCTAGGGCTTGGATTTCTTTAACCAGGAAGCCCTGAGTTCCAGGCTTACTTCATCTGCCAAAGGCATCCCAAAGGGAGTGCAGAAGTGCCACAACATGGCTGCTTTCACGGCTTTTCCCTTAGGAAGAACCCTAATACCCGGCTGATTTACCTTCCTAGGGTTACTGTTAGGCTTAGGCCTAGGACTTTTAAAACCAGGAAGCCCTGGGCTCCAGGCACACTGCAGCTGCGAAAGGCATCCCAAGGGGAGCGCAAAAGTGACGCAACTTGGCTGCCACCACTGATATTTCCATGAGACCATCCCGAACCATAGGCTGATTTTCCTTCCTAGGGTTAAGGTTTGAGTTACGCCTAGGGTAAGGGCTCTATTAACCAGAAAGCCCTGAGTTCCAAGAACACAGCAGCTGCGAAGGACTAGCCAAGAAGAGCGCAAAAGTAGCACAACATGCCTGCCTCCACAGCTTTTTCCTTGGGGACATGCCTAATTCCTGGCTGATTTGCCTTTCTCGTCTTAGGGTTGGGGTTCGGCCTAGGGCTAGGATTTTTAAAATCAGGAAGCCCTGAGTTCCAGGCACACTGGAGCTGTGAAAGGCATCCAAAAGGGAGTGCAAAAGTGCCACAACATGGCTGCTTTCACGGCTTTTTCCTTGGCAAGAAGCCTAACACCAGGCTGATTTACCTTCCCAGGGTTACTGTTAGGCTTAGGCCTAGGGCTAGGATTTTTGAAACTAGGAAGCCCTGGGCTCCAGGCACACTGCAGCTGTTCAAGGCATCCCAAGGGGAGTACAAAAGTGCAACAACATGGCAGCTTTCACAGCTTTTTCCTTGGCACCATCCCTATACCTAGGCTGATTTATCTGCCTAGGGTTAGGGTTAGGCTTCAGCCTAGGGCTTGGATTTCTTTAACCAGGAAGCCCTGAGTTCCAGGCTTACTTCATCTGCCAAAGGCATCCCAAAGGGAGTGCAGAAGTGCCACAACATGGCTGCTTTCACGGCTTTTCCCTTAGGAAGAACCCTAATACCCGGCTGATTTACCTTCCTAGGGTTACTGTTAGGCTTAGGCCTAGGACTTTTAAAACCAGGAAGCCCTGGGCTCCAGGCACACTGCAGCTGCGAAAGGCATCCCAAGGGGAGCGCAAAAGTGACGCAACTTGGCTGCCACCACTGATATTTCCATGAGACCATCCCGAACCATAGGCTGATTTTCCTTCCTAGGCTTAAGGTTTGAGTTACGCCTAGGGTAAGGGCTCTATTAACCAGAAAGCCCTGAGTTCCAAGAACACAGCAGCTGCGAAGGACTAGCCAAGAAGAGCGCAAAAGTAGCACAACATGCCTGCCTCCACAGCTTTTTCCTTGGGGACATGCCTAATTCCTGGCTGATTTGCCTTTCTCGTCTTAGGGTTGGGGTTCGGCCTAGGGCTAGGATTTTTAAAATCAGGAAGCCCTGAGTTCCAGGCACACTGGAGCTGTGAAAGGCATCCAAAAGGGAGTGCAAAAGTGCCACAACATGGCAGCTTTCACAGCTTTTTCCTTGGAACCATCCCTATACCTAGGCTGATTTATCTGCCTAGGGTTAGGGTTAGCGTTCAGCCTAGGGCTTGGATTTCTTTAACCAGGAAGCCCTGAGTTCCAGGCTTACTTCATCTGCCAAAGGCATCCCAAAGGGAGTGCAGAAGTGCCACAACATGGCTGCTTTCACGGCTTTTCCCTTAGGAAGAACCCTAATACCCGGCTGATTTACCTTCCTAGGGTTACTGTTAGGCTTAGGCCTAGGACTTTTAAAACCAGGAAGCCCTGGGCTCCAGGCACACTGCAGCTGCGAAAGGCATCCCAAGGGGAGCGCAAAAGTGACGCAACTTGGCTGCCACCACTGATATTTCCATGAGACCATCCCGAACCATAGGCTGATTTTCCTTCCTAGGCTTAAGGTTTGAGTTACGCCTAGGGTAAGGGTTCTATTAACCAGAAAGCCCTGAGTTCCAAGAACACAGCAGCTGCGAAGGACTACCCAAGAAGAGCGCAAAAGTAACACAACATGCCTGCCTCCACATCTTTTTCCTTGGGGACATGCCTAATTCCTGGCTGATTTGCCTTTCTCGTCTTAGGGTTGGGGTTCGGCCTAGGGCTAGGATTTTTAAAATCAGGAAGCCCTGAGTTCCAGGCACACTGCAGCTGTGAAAGGCATCCAAAAGGGAGTGCAAAAGTGCCACAACATGGCTGCTTTCACGGCTTTTTCCTTGGCAAGAAGCCTAACACCAGGCTGATTTACCTTCCCAGGGTTACTGTTAGGCTTAGGCCTAGGGCTAGGATTTTTAAAACTAGGAAGCCCTGGGCTCCAGGCACACTGCAGCTGTTCAAGGCATCCCAAGGGGAGTACAAAAGTGCAACAACATGGCAGCTTTCACAGCTTTTTCCTTGGCACCATCCCTATACCTAGGCTGATTTATCTGCCTAGGGTTAGGGTTAGGCTTCAGCCTAGGGCTTGGATTTCTTTAACCAGGAAGCCCTGAGTTCCAGGCTTACTTCATCTGCCAAAGGCATCCCAAAGGGAGTGCAGAAGTGCCACAACATGGCTGCTTTCACGGCTTTTCCCTTAGGAAGAACCCTAATACCCGGCTGATTTACCTTCCTAGGGTTACTGTTCGGCTTAGGCCTAGGACTTTTAAAACCAGGAAGCCCTGGGCTCCAGGCACACTGCAGCTGCGAAAGGCATCCCAAGGGGAGCGCAAAAGTGACGCAACTTGGCTGCCACCACTGATATTTCCATGAGACCATCCCGAACCATAGGCTGATTTTCCTTCCTAGGCTTAAGGTTTGAGTTACGCCTAGGGTAAGGGTTCTATTAACCAGAAAGCCCTGAGTTCCAAGAACACAGCAGCTGCGAAGGACTACCCAAGAAGAGCGCAAAAGTAGCACAACATGCCTGCCTCCACAGCTTTTTCCTTGGGGACATGCCTAATTCCTGGCTGATTTGCCTTTCTCGTCTTAGGGTTGGGGTTCGGCCTAGGGCTAGGATTTTTAAAATCAGGAAGCCCTGAGTTCCAGGCACACTGGAGCTGTGAAAGGCATCCAAAAGCGAGTGCAAAAGTGCCACAACATGGCTGCTTTCACGGCTTTTTCCTTGGCAAGAAGCCTAACACCAGGCTGATTTACCTTCCCAGGGTTACTGTTAGGCTTAGGCCTAGGGCTAGGATTTTTGAAACTAGGAAGCCCTGGGCTCCAGGCACACTGCAGCTGTTCAAGGCATCCCAAGGGGAGTACAAAAGTGCAACAACATGGCAGCTTTCACAGCTTTTTCCTTGGCACCATCCCTATACCTAGGCTGATTTATCTGCCTAGGGTTAGGGTTAGGGTTCAGCCTAGGGCTTGGATTTCTTTAACCAGGAAGCCCTGAGTTCCAGGCTTACTTCATCTGCCAAAGGCATCCCAAAGGGAGTGCAGAAGTGCCACAACATGGCTGCTTTCACGGCTTTTCCCTTAGGAAGAACCCTAATACCCGGCTGATTTACCTTCCTAGGGTTACTGTTAGGCTTAGGCCTAGGACTTTTAAAACCAGGAAGCCCTGGGCTCCAGGCACACTGCAGCTGCGAAAGGCATCCCAAGGGGAGCGCAAAAGTGACGCAACTTGGCTGCCACCACTGATATTTCCATGAGACCATCCCGAACCATAGGCTGATTTTCCTTCCTAGGCTTAAGGTTTGAGTTACGCCTAGGGTAAGGGCTCTATTAACCAGAAAGCCCTGAGTTCCAAGAACACAGCAGCTGCGAAGGACTAGCCAAGAAGAGCGCAAAAGTAGCACAACATGCCTGCCTCCACAGCTTTTTCCTTGGGGACATGCCTAATTCCTGGCTGATTTGCCTTTCTCGTCTTAGGGTTGGGGTTCGGCCTAGGGCTAGGATTTTTAAAATCAGGAAGCCCTGAGTTCCAGGCACACTGGAGCTGTGAAAGGCATCCAAAAGCGAGTGCAAAAGTGCCACAACATGGCTGCTTTCACGGCTTTCTCCTTGGCAAGAAGCCTAACACCAGGCTGATTTACCTTCCCAGGGTTACTGTTAGGCTTAGGCCTAGGGCTAGGATTTTTGAAACTAGGAAGCCCTGGGCTCCAGGCACACTGCAGCTGTTCAAGGCATCCCAAGGGGAGTACAAAAGTGCAACAACATGGCAGCATTCACAGCTTTTTCCTTGGCACCATCCCTATACCTAGGCTGATTTATCTGCCTAGGGTTAGGGTTAGGGTTCAGCCTAGGGCTTGGATTTCTTTAACCAGGAAGCCCTGAGTTCCAGGCTTACTTCATCTGCCAAAGGCCTCCCAAAGGGAGTGCAGAAGTGCCACAACATGGCTGCTTTCACGGCTTTTCCCTTAGGAAGAACCCTAATACCCGGCTGATTTACCTTCCTAGGGTTACTGTTAGGCTTAGGCCTAGGACTTTTAAAACCAGGAAGCCCTGGGCTCCAGGCACACTGCAGCTGCAAAAGGCATCCCAAGGGGAGCGCAAAAGTGACGCAACTTGGCTGCCACCACTGATATTTCCATGAGACCATCCCGAACCATAGGCTGATTTTCCTTCCTAGGCTTAAGGTTTGAGTTACGCCTAGGGTAAGGGTTCTATTAACCAGAAAGCCCTGAGTTCCAAGAACACAGCAGCTGCGAAGGACTAGCCAAGAAGAGCGCAAAAGTACCAAAACATGCCTGCCTCCACAGCTTTTTCCTTGGGGACATGCCTAATTCCTGGCTGATTTGCCTTTCTCGTCTTAGGGTTGGGGTTCGGCCTAGGGCTAGGATTTTTAAAATCAGGAAGCCCTGAGTTCCAGGCATACTGGAGCTGTGAAAGGCATCCAAAAGGGAGTGCAAAAGTGCCACAACATGGCTGCTTTCACGGCTTTTTCCTTGGCAAGAAGCCTAACACCAGGCTGATTTACCTTCCCAGGGTTACTGTTAGGCTTAGGCCTAGGGCTAGGATTTTTGAAACTAGGAAGCCCTGGGCTCCAGGCACACTGCAGCTGTTCAAGGCATCCCAAGGGGAGTACAAAAGTGCAACAACATGGCAGCTTTCACAGCTTTTTCCTTGGCACCATCCCTATACCTAGGCTGATTTATCTGCCTAGGGTTAGGGTTAGGGTTCAGCCTAGGGCTTGGATTTCTTTAACCAGGAAGCCCTGAGTTCCAGGCTTACTTCATCTGCCAAAGGCCTCCCAAAGGGAGTGCAGAAGTGCCACAACATGGCTGCTTTCACGGCTTTTCCCTTAGGAAGAACCCTAATACCCGGCTGATTTACCTTCCTAGGGTTACTGTTCGGCTTAGGCCTAGGACTTTTAAAACCAGGAAGCCCTGGGCTCCAGGCACACTGCAGCTGCGAAAGGCATCCCAAGGGGAGCGCAAAAGTGACGCAACTTGGCTGCCACCACTGATATTTCCATGAGACCATCCCGAACCATAGGCTGATTTTCCTTCCTAGGGTTAAGGTTTGAGTTACGCCTAGGGTAAGGGCTCTATTAACCAGAAAGCCCTGAGTTCCAAGAACACAGCAGCTGCGAAGGACTAGCCAAGAAGAGCGCAAAAGTAGCACAACATGCCTGCCTCCACAGCTTTTTCCTTGGGGACATGCCTAATTCCTGGCTGATTTGCCTTTCTCGTCTTAGGGTTGGGGTTCGGCCTAGGGCTAGGATTTTTAAAATCAGGAAGCCCTGAGTTCCAGGCACACTGGAGCTGTGAAAGGCATCCAAAAGGGAGTGCAAAAGTGCCACAACATGGCTGCTTTCACGGCTTTTTCCTTGGCAAGAAGCCTAACACCAGGCTGATTTACCTTCCCAGGGTTACTGTTAGGCTTAGGCCTAGGGCTAGGATTTTTGAAACTAGGAAGCCCTTGGCTCCAGGCACACTGCAGCTGTTCAAGGCATCCCAAGGGGAGTACAAAAGTGCAACAACATGGCAGCTTTCACAGCTTTTTCCTTGGCACCATCCCTATACCTAGGCTGATTTATCTGCCTAGGGTTAGGGTTAGGCTTCAGCCTAGGGCTTGGATTTCTTTAACCAGGAAGCCCTGAGTTCCAGGCTTACTTCATCTGCCAAAGGCATCCCAAAGGGAGTGCAGAAGTGCCACAACATGGCTGCTTTCACGGCTTTTCCCTTAGGAAGAACCCTAATACCCGGCTGATTTACCTTCCTAGGGTTACTGTTAGGCTTAGGTCTAGGACTTTTAAAACCAGGAAGCCCTGGGCTCCAGGCACACTGCAGCTGCGAAAGGCATCCCAAGGGGAGCGCAAAAGTGATGCAACTTGGCTGCCACCACTGATATTTCCATGAGACCATCCCGAACCATAGGCTGATTTTCCTTCCTAGGGTTAAGGTTTGAGTTATGCCTAGGGTAAGGGCTCTATTAACCAGAAAGCCCTGAGTTCCAAGAACACAGCAGCTGCGAAGGACTAGCCAAGAAGAGCGCAAAAGTACCACAACATGCCTGCCTCCACAGCTTTTTCCTTGGGGACATGCCTAATTCCTGGCTGATTTGCCTTTCTCGTCTTAGGGTTGGGGTTCGGCCTAGGGCTAGGATTTTTAAAATCAGGAAGCCCTGAGTTCCAGGCACACTGGAGCTGTGAAAGGCATCCAAAAGGGAGTGCAAAAGTGCCACAACATGGCTGCTTTCACGGCTTTTTCCTTGGCAAGAAGCCTAACACCAGGCTGATTTACCTTCCCAGGGTTACTGTTAGGCTTAGGCCTAGGGCTAGGATTTTTAAAACTAGGAAGCCCTTAGCTCCAGGCACACTGCAGCTGTTCAAGGCATCCCAAGGGGAGTACAAAAGTGCAACAACATGGCAGCTTTCACAGCTTTTTCCTTGGCACCATCCCTATACCTAGGCTGATTTATCTGCCTAGGGTTAGGGTTAGGGTTCAGCCTAGGGCTTGGATTTCTTTAACCAGGAAGCCCTGAGTTCCAGGCTTACTTCATCTGCCAAAGGCATCCCAAAGGGAGTGCAGAAGTGCCACAACATGGCTGCTTTCACGGCTTTTCCCTTAGGAAGAACCCTAATACCCGGCTGATTTACCTTCCTAGGGTTACTGTTAGGCTTAGGCCTAGGACTTTTAAAACCAGGAAGCCCTGGGCTCCAGGCACACTGCAGCTGCGAAAGGCATCCCAAGGGGAGCGCAAAAGTGACGCAACTTGGCTGCCACCACTGATATTTCCATGAGACCATCCCGAACCATAGGCTGATTTTCCTTCCTAGGCTTAAGGTTTGAGTTACGCCTAGGGTAAGGGCTCTATTAACCAGAATTCCCTGAGTTCCAAGAACACAGCAGCTGCGAAGGACTAGCCAAGAAGAGCGCAAAAGTAGCACAACATGCCTGCCTCCACAGCTTTTTCCTTGGGGACATGCCTAATTCCTGGCTGATTTGCCTTTCTCGTCTTAGGGTTGGGGTTCGGCCTAGGGCTAGGATTTTTAAAATCAGGAAGCCCTGAGTTCCAGGCACACTGCAGCTGTGAAAGGCATCCAAAAGGGAGTGCAAAAGTGCCACAACATGGCTGCTTTCACGGCTTTTTCCTTGGCAAGAAGCCTAACACCAGGCTGATTTACCTTCCCAGGGTTACTGTTAGGCTTAGGCCTAGGGCTAGGATTTTTAAAACTAGGAAGCCCTGGGCTCCAGGCACACTGCAGCTGTTCAAGGCATCCCAAGGGGAGTACAAAAGTGCAACAACATGGCAGCTTTCACAGCTTTTTCCTTGGCACCATCCCTATACCTAGGCTGATTTATCTGCCTAGGGTTAGGGTTAGGCTTCAGCCTAGGGCTTGGATTTCTTTAACCAGGAAGCCCTGAGTTCCAGGCTTACTTCATCTGCCAAAGGCATCCCAAAGGGAGTGCAGAAGTGCCACAACATGGCTGCTTTCACGGCTTTTCCCTTAGGAAGAACCCTAATACCCGGCTGATTTACCTTCCTAGGGTTACTGTTAGGCTTAGGCCTAGGACTTTTAAAACCAGGAAGCCCTGGGCTCCAGGCACACTGCAGCTGCGAAAGGCATCCCAAGGGGAGCGCAAAAGTGACGCAACTTGGCTGCCACCACTGATATTTCCATGAGACCATCCCGAACCATAGGCTGATTTTCCTTCCTAGGCTTAAGGTTTGAGTTACGCCTAGGGTAAGGGTTCTATTAACCAGAAAGCCCTGAGTTCCAAGAACACAGCAGCTGCGAAGGACTAGCCAAGAAGAGCGCAAAAGTACCACAACATGCCTGCCTCCACAGCTTTTTCCTTGGGGACATGCCTAATTCCTGGCTGATTTGCCTTTCTCGTCTTAGGGTTGGGGTTCGGCCTAGGGCTAGGATTTTTAAAATCAGGAAGCCCTGAGTTCCAGGCACACTGCAGCTGTGAAAGGCATCCAAAAGGGAGTGCAAAAGTGCCACAACATGGCTGCTTTCACGGCTTTTTCCTTGGCAAGAAGCCTAACACCAGGCTGATTTACCTTCCCAGGGTTACTGTTAGGCTTAGGCCTAGGGCTAGGATTTTTAAAACTAGGAAGCCCTGGGCTCCAGGCACACTGCAGCTGTTCAAGGCATCCCAAGGGGAGTACAAAAGTGCAACAACATGGCAGCTTTCACAGCTTTTTCCTTGGCACCATCCCTATACCTAGGCTGATTTATCTGCCTAGGGTTAGGGTTAGGGTTCAGCCTAGGGCTTGGATTTCTTTAACCAGGAAGCCCTGAGTTCCAGGCTTACTTCATCTGCCAAAGGCATCCCAAAGGGAGTGCAGAAGTGCCACAACATGGCTGCTTTCACGGCTTTTCCCTTAGGAAGAACCCTAATACCCGGCTGATTTACCTTCCTAGGGTTACTGTTAGGCTTAGGCCTAGGACTTCTAAAACCAGGAAGCCCTGGGCTCCAGGCACACTGCAGCTGCGAAAGGCATCCCAAGGGGAGCGCAAAAGTGACGCAACTTGGCTGCCACCACTGATATTTCCATGAGACCATCCCGAACCATAGGCTGATTTTCCTTCCTAGGGTTAAGGTTTGAGTTACGCCTAGGGTAAGGGCTCTATTAACCAGAAAGCCCTGAGTTCCAAGAACACAGCAGCTGCGAAGGACTAGCCAAGAAGAGCGCAAAAGTAGCACAACATGCCTGCCTCCACAGCTTTTTCCTTGGGGACATGCCTAATTCCTGGCTGATTTGCCTTTCTCGTCTTAGGGTTGGGGTTCGGCCTAGGGCTAGGATTTTTAAAATCAGGAAGCCCTGAGTTCCAGGCACACTGCAGCTGTGAAAGGCATCCAAAAGGGAGTGCAAAAGTGCCACAACATGGCTGCTTTCACGGCTTTTTCCTTGGCAAGAAGCCTAAACACCAGGCTGATTTACCTTCCCAGGGTTACTGTTAGGCTTAGGCCTAGGGCTAGGATTTTTGAAACTAGGAAGCCCTGGGCTCCAGGCACACTGCAGCTGTTCAAGGCATCCCAAGGGGAGTACAAAAGTGCAACAACATGGCAGCTTTCACAGCTTTTTCCTTGGCACCATCCCTATACCTAGGCTGATTTATCTGCCTAGGGTTAGGGTTAGGGTTCAGCCTAGGGCTTGGATTTCTTTAACCAGGAAGCCCTGAGTTCCAGGCTTACTTCATCTGCCAAAGGCCTCCCAAAGGGAGTGCAGAAGTGCCACAACATGGCTGCTTTCACGGCTTTTCCCTTAGGAAGAACCCTAATACCCGGCTGATTTACCTTCCTAGGGTTACTGTTAGGCTTAGGCCTAGGACTTTTAAAACCAGGAAGCCCTGGGCTCCAGGCACACTGCAGCTGCGAAAGGCATCCCAAGGGGAGCGCAAAAGTGACGCAACTTGGCTGCCACCACTGATATTTCCATGAGACCATCCCGAACCATAGGCTGATTTTCCTTCCTAGGGTTAAGGTTTGAGTTACGCCTAGGGTAAGGGCTCTATTAACCAGAAAGCCCTGAGTTCCAAGAACACAGCAGCTGCGAAGGACTAGCCAAGAAGAGCGCAAAAGTAGCACAACATGCCTGCCTCCACAGCTTTTTCCTTGGGGACATGCCTAATTCCTGGCTGATTTGCCTTTCTCGTCTTAGGGTTGGGGTTCGGCCTAGGGCTAGGATTTTTAAAATCAGGAAGCCCTGAGTTCCAGGCACACTGCAGCTGTGAAAGGCATCCAAAAGGGAGTGCAAAAGTGCCACAACATGGCTGCTTTCACGGCTTTTTCCTTGGCAAGAAGCCTAACACCAGGCTGATTTACCTTCCCAGGGTTACTGTTAGGCTTAGGCCTAGGGCTAGGATTTTTAAAACTAGGAAGCCCTGGGCTCCAGGCACACTGCAGCTGTTCAAGGCATCCCAAGGGGAGTACAAAAGTGCAACCACATGGCAGCTTTCACAGCTTTTTCCTTGGCACCATCCCTATACCTAGGCTGATTTATCTGCCTAGGGTTAGGGTTAGGGTTCAGCCTAGGGCTTGGATTTCTTTAACCAGGAAGCCCTGAGTTCCAGGCTTACTTCATCTGCCAAAGGCATCCCAAAGGGAGTGCAGAAGTGCCACAACATGGCTGCTTTCACGGCTTTTCCCTTAGGAAGAACCCTAATACCCGGCTGATTTACCTTCCTAGGGTTACTGTTAGGCTTAGGCCTAGGACTTTTAAAACCAGGAAGCCCTGGGCTCCAGGCACACTGCAGCTGCGAAAGGCATCCCAAGGGGAGCGCAAAAGTGACGCAACTTGGCTGCCACCACTGATATTTCCATGAGACCATCCCGAACCATAGGCTGATTTTCCTTCCTAGGCTTAAGGTTTGAGTTACGCCTAGGGTAAGGGCTCTATTAACCAGAAAGCCCTGAGTTCCAAGAACACAGCAGCTGCGAAGGACTAGCCAAGAAGAGCGCAAAAGTACCACAACATGCCTGCCTCCACAGCTTTTTCCTTGGGGACATGCCTAATTCCTGGCTGATTTGCCTTTCTCGTCTTAGGGTTGGGGTTCGGCCTAGGGCTAGGATTTTTAAAATCAGGAAGCCCTGAGTTCCAGGCACACTGGAGCTGTGAAAGGCATCCAAAAGCGAGTGCAAAAGTGCCACAACATGGCTGCTTTCATGGCTTTTTCCTTGGCAAGAAGCCTAACACCAGGCTGAGTTACCTTCCCAGGGTTACTGTTAGGCTTAGGCCTAGGGCTAGGATTTTTAAAACTAGGAAGCCCTGGGCTCCAGGCACACTGCAGCTGTTCAAGGCATCCCAAGGGGAGTACAAAAGTGCAACAACATGGCAGCTTTCACAGCTTTTTCCTTGGCACCATCCCTATACCTAGGCTGATTTATCTGCCTAGGGTTAGGGTTAGGCTTCAGCCTAGGGCTTGGATTTCTTTAACCAGGAAGCCCTGAGTTCCAGGCTTACTTCATCTGCCAAAGGCATCCCAAAGGGAGTGCAGAAGTGCCACAACATGGCTGCTTTCACGGCTTTTCCCTTAGGAAGAACCCTAATACCCGGCTGATTTACCTTCCTAGGGTTACTGTTAGGCTTAGGCCTAGGACTTTTAAAACCAGGAAGCCCTGGGCTCCAGGCACACTGCAGCTGCGAAAGGCATCCCAAGGGGAGCGCAAAAGTGACGCAACTTGGCTGCCACCACTGATATTTCCATGAGACCATCCCGAACCATAGGCTGATTTTCCTTCCTAGGGTTAAGGTTTGAGTTACGCCTAGGGTAAGGGCTCTATTAACCAGAAAGCCCTGAGTTCCAAGAACACAGCAGCTGCGAAGGACTAGCCAAGAAGAGCGCAAAAGTAGCACAACATGCCTGCCTCCACAGCTTTTTCCTTGGGGACATGCCTAATTCCTGGCTGATTTGCCTTTCTCGTCTTAGGGTTGGGGTTCGGCCTAGGGCTAGGACTTTTAAAATCAGGAAGCCCTGAGTTCCAGGCACACTGGAGCTGTGAAAGGCATCCAAAAGGGAGTGCAAAAGTGCCACAACATGGCTGCTTTCACGGCTTTTTCCTTGGCAAGAAGCCTAACACCAGGCTGATTTACCTTCCCAGGGTTACTGTTAGGCTTAGGCCTAGGGCTAGGATTTTTGAAACTAGGAAGCCCTGGGCTCCAGGCACACTGCAGCTGTTCAAGGCATCCCAAGGGGAGTACAAAAGTGCAACAACATGGCAGCTTTCACAGCTTTTTCCTTGGCACCATCCCTATACCTAGGCTGATTTATCTGCCTAGGGTTAGGGTTAGGGTTCAGCCTAGGGCTTGGATTTCTTTAACCAGGAAGCCCTGAGTTCCAGGCTTACTTCATCTGCCAAAGGCATCCCAAAGGGAGTGCAGAAGTGCCACAACATGGCTGCTTTCACGGCTTTTCCCTTAGGAAGAACCCTAATACCCGGCTGATTTACCTTCCTAGGGTTACTGTTAGGCTTAGGCCTAGGACTTTTAAAACCAGGAAGCCCTGGGCTCCAGGCACACTGCAGCTGCGAAAGGCATCCCAAGAGGAGCGCAAAAGTGACGCAACTTGGCTGCCACCACTGATATTTCCATGAGACCATCCCGAACCATAGGCTGATTTTCCTTCCTAGGCTTAAGGTTTGAGTTACGCCTAGGGTAAGGGCTCTATTAACCAGAAAGCCCTGAGTTCCAAGAACACAGCAGCTGCGAAGGACTAGCCAAGAAGAGCGCAAAAGTAGCACAACATGCCTGCCTCCACAGCTTTTTCCTTGGGGACATGCCTAATTCCTGGCTGATTTGCCTTTCTCGTCTTAGGGTTGGGGTTCGGCCTAGGGCTAGGATTTTTAAAATCAGGAAGCCCTGAGTTCCAGGCACACTGCAGCTGTGAAAGGCATCCAAAAGCGAGTTCAAAAGTGCCACAACATGGCTGCTTTCACGGCTTTTTCCTTGGCAAGAAGCCTAACACCAGGCTGATTTCCCTTCCCAGGGTTACTGTTAGGCTTAGGCCTAGGGCTAGGATTTTTGAAACTAGGAAGCCCTGGGCTCCAGGCACACTGCAGCTGTTCAAGGCATCCCAAGGGGAGTACAAAAGTGCAACAACATGGCAGCTTTCACAGCTTTTTCCTTGGCACCATCCCTATACCTAGGCTGATTTATCTGCCTAGGGTTAGGGTTAGGGTTCAGCCTAGGGCTTGGATTTCTTTAACCAGGAAGCCCTGAGTTCCAGGCTTACTTCATCTGCCAAAGGCATCCCAAAGGGAGTGCAGAAGTGCCACAACATGGCTGCTTTCACGGCTTTTCCCTTAGGAAGAACCCTAATACCCGGCTGATTTACCTTCCTAGGGTTACTGTTAGGCTTAGGCCTAGGACTTTTAAAACCAGGAAGCCCTGGGCTCCAGGCACACTGCAGCTGCGAAAGGCATCTCAAGGGGAGCGCAAAAGTGACGCAACTTGGCTGCCACCACTGATATTTCCATGAGACCATCCCGAACCATAGGCTGATTTTCCTTCCTAGGCTTAAGGTTTGAGTTACGCCTAGGGTAAGGGCTCTATTAACCAGAAAGCCCTGAGTTCCAAGAACAGAGCAGCTGCGAAGGACTAGCCAAGAAGAGCGCAAAAGTAGCACAACATGCCTGCCTCCACAGCTTTTTCCTTGGGGACATGCCTAATTCCTGGCTGATTTGCCTTTCTCGTCTTAGGGTTGGGGTTCGGCCTAGGGCTAGGATTTTTAAAAGCAGGAAGCCCTGAGTTCCAGGCACACTGGAGCTGTGAAAGGCATCCAAAAGCGAGTGCAAAAGTGCCACAACATGGCTGCTTTCATGGCTTTTTCCTTGGCAAGAAGCCTAACACCAGGCTGATTTACCTTCCCAGGGTTACTGTTAGGCTTAGGCCTAGGGCTAGGATTTTTAAAACTAGGAAGCCCTTGGCTCCAGGCACACTGCAGCTGTTCAAGGCATCCCAAGGGGAGTACAAAAGTGCAACAACATGGCAGCTTTCACAGCTTTTTCCTTGGCACCATCCCTATACCTAGGCTGATTTATCTGCCTAGGGTTAGGGTTAGGCTTCAGCCTAGGGCTTGGATTTCTTTAACCAGGAAGCCCTGAGTTCCAGGCTTACTTCATCTGCCAAAGGCATCCCAAAGGGAGTGCAGAAGTGCCACAACATGGCTGCTTTCACGGCTTTTCCCTTAGGAAGAACCCTAATACCCGGCTGATTTACCTTCCTAGGGTTACTGTTAGGCTTAGGCCTAGGACTTTTAAAACCAGGAAGCCCTGGGCTCCAGGCACACTGCAGCTGCGAAAGGCATCCCAAGGGGAGCGCAAAAGTGACGCAACTTGGCTGCCACCACTGATATTTCCATGAGACCATCCCGAACCATAGGCTGATTTTCCTTCCTAGGCTTAAGGTTTGAGTTACGCCTAGGGTAAGGGCTCTATTAACCAGAAAGCCCTGAGTTCCAAGAACACAGCAGCTGCGAAGGACTAGCCAAGAAGAGCGCAAAAGTAGCACAACATGCCTGCCTCCACAGCTTTTTCCTTGGGGACATGCCTAATTCCTGGCTGATTTGCCTTTCTCGTCTTAGGGTTGGGGTTCGGCCTAGGGCTAGGATTTTTAAAATCAGGAAGCCCTGAGTTCCAGGCACACTGGAGCTGTGAAAGGCATCCAAAAGGGAGTGCAAAAGTGCCACAACATGGCTGCTTTCACGGCTTTTTCCTTGGCAAGAAGCCTAACACCAGGCTGATTTACCTTCCCAGGGTTACTGTTAGGCTTAGGCCTAGGGCTAGGATTTTTAAAACTAGGAAGCCCTGGGCTCCAGGCACACTGCAGCTGTTCAAGGCATCCCAAGGGGAGTACAAAAGTGCAACAACATGGCAGCTTTCACAGCTTTTTCCTTGGCACCATCCCTATACCTAGGCTGATTTATCTGCCTAGGGTTAGGGTTAGGGTTCAGCCTAGGGCTTGGATTTCTTTAACCAGGAAGCCCTGAGTTCCAGGCTTACTTCATCTGCCAAAGGCATCCCAAAGGGAGTGCAGAAGTGCCACAACATGGCTGCTTTCACGGCTTTTCCCTTAGGAAGAACCCTAATA
Source organism: Ammospiza nelsoni (assembly GCF_027579445.1). Classification (NCBI taxonomy): domain Eukaryota; kingdom Metazoa; phylum Chordata; class Aves; order Passeriformes; family Passerellidae; genus Ammospiza; species Ammospiza nelsoni. The sequence continues at coordinate 277,896 of NW_026683216.1, read as the reverse complement.
CCCGGCTGATTTACCTTCCTAGGGTTACTGTTAGGCTTAGGCCTAGGACTTTTAAAACCAGGAAGCCCTGGGCTCCAGGCACACTGCAGCTGCGAAAGGCATCCCAAGGGGAGCGCAAAAGTGACGCAACTTGGCTGCCACCACTGATATTTCCATGAGACCATCCCGAACCATAGGCTGATTTTCCTTCCTAGGCTTAAGGTTTGAGTTACGCCTAGGGTAAGGGCTCTATTAACCAGAAAGCCCTGAGTTCCAAGAACACAGCAGCTGCGAAGGACTAGCCAAGAAGAGCGCAAAAGTAGCACAACATGCCTGCCTCCACAGCTTTTTCCTTGGGGACATGCCTAATTCCTGGCTGATTTGCCTTTCTCGTCTTAGGGTTGGGGTTCGGCCTAGGGCTAGGATTTTTAAAATCAGGAAGCCCTGAGTTCCAGGCACACTGCAGCTGTGAAAGGCATCCAAAAGGGAGTGCAAAAGTGCCACAACATGGCTGCTTTCACGGCTTTTTCCTTGGCAAGAAGCCTAACACCAGGCTGATTTCCCTTCCCAGGGTTACTGTTAGGCTTAGGCCTAGGGCTAGGATTTTTAAAACTAGGAAGCCCTGGGCTCCAGGCACACTGCAGCTGTTCAAGGCATCCCAAGGGGAGTACAAAAGTGCAACAACATGGCAGCTTTCACAGCTTTTTCCTTGGCACCATCCCTATACCTAGGCTGATTTATCTGCCTAGGGTTAGGGTTAGGGTTCAGCCTAGGGCTTGGATTTCTTTAACCAGGAAGCCCTGAGTTCCAGGCTTACTTCATCTGCCAAAGGCATCCCAAAGGGAGTGCAGAAGTGCCACAACATGGCTGCTTTCACGGCTTTTCCCTTAGGAAGAACCCTAATACCCGGCTGATTTACCTTCCTAGGGTTACTGTTAGGCTTAGGCCTAGGACTTTTAAAACCAGGAAGCCCTGGGCTCCAGGCACACTGCAGCTGTTCAAGGCATCCCAAGGGGAGCGCAAAAGTGACGCAACTTGGCTGCCACCACTGATATTTCCATGAGACCATCCCGAACCATAGGCTGATTTTCCTTCCTAGGGTTAAGGTTTGAGTTACGCCTAGGGTAAGGGCTCTATTAACCAGAAAGCCCTGAGTTCCAAGAACACAGCAGCTGCGAAGGACTAGCCAAGAAGAGCGCAAAAGTAGCACAACATGCCTGCCTCCACAGCTTTTTCCTTGGGGACATGCCTAATTCCTGGCTGATTTGCCTTTCTCGTCTTAGGGTTGGGGTTCGGCCTAGGGCTAGGATTTTTAAAATCAGGAAGCCCTGAGTTCCAGGCACACTGGAGCTGTGAAAGGCATCCAAAAGTGAGTGCAAAAGTGCCACAACATGGCTGCTTTCATGGCTTTTTCCTTGGCAAGAAGCCTAACACCAGGCTGAGTTACCTTCCCAGGGTTACTGTTAGGCTTAGGCCTAGGGCTAGGATTTTTAAAACTAGGAAGCCCTGGGCTCCAGGCACACTGCAGCTGTTCAAGGCATCCCAAGGGGAGTACAAAAGTGCAACAACATGGCAGCTTTCACAGCTTTTTCCTTGGCACCATCCCTATACCTAGGCTGATTTATCTGCCTAGGGTTAGGGTTAGGGTTCAGCCTAGGGCTTGGATTTCTTGAACCAGGAAGCCCTGAGTTCCAGGCTTACTTCATCTGCCAAAGGCATCCCAAAGGGAGTGCAGAAGTGCCACAACATGGCTGCTTTCACGGCTTTTCCCTTAGGAAGAACCCTAATACCCGGCTGATTTACCTTCCTAGGGTTACTGTTAGGCTTAGGCCTAGGACTTTTAAAACCAGGAAGCCCTGGGCTCCAGGCACACTGCAGCTGCGAAAGGCATCCCAAGGGGAGCGCAAAAGTGACGCAACTTGGCTGCCACCACTGATATTTCCATGAGACCATCCCGAACCATAGGCTGATTTTCCTTCCTAGGGTTAAGGTTTGAGTTACGCCTAGGGTAAGGGCTCTATTAACCAGAAAGCCCTGAGTTCCAAGAACACAGCAGCTGCGAAGGACTAGCCAAGAAGAGCGCAAAAGTAGCACAACATGCCTGCCTCCACAGCTTTTTCCTTGGGGACATGCCTAATTCCTGGCTGATTTGCCTTTCTCGTCTTAGGGTTGGGGTTCGGCCTAGGGCTAGGATTTTTAAAATCAGGAAGCCCTGAGTTCCAGGCACACTGGAGCTGTGAAAGGCATCCAAAAGGGAGTGCAAAAGTGCCACAACATGGCTGCTTTCACGGCTTTTTCCTTGGCAAGAAGCCTAACACCAGGCTGATTTCCCTTCCCAGGGTTACTGTTAGGCTTAGGCCTAGGGCTAGGATTTTTGAAACTAGGAAGCCCTGGGCTCCAGGCACACTGCAGCTGTTCAAGGCATCCCAAGGGGAGTACAAAAGTGCAACAACATGGCAGCTTTCACAGCTTTTTCCTTGGCACCATCCCTATACCTAGGCTGATTTATCTGCCTAGGGTTAGGGTTAGGCTTCAGCCTAGGGCTTGGATTTCTTTAACCAGGAAGCCCTGAGTTCCAGGCTTACTTCATCTGCCAAAGGCATCCCAAAGGGAGTGCAGAAGTGCCACAACATGGCTGCTTTCACGGCTTTTCCCTTAGGAAGAACCCTAATACCCGGCTGATTTACCTTCCTAGGGTTACTGTTAGGCTTAGGCCTAGGACTTTTAAAACCAGGAAGCCCTGGGCTCCAGGCACACTGCAGCTGCGAAAGGCATCCCAAGAGGAGCGCAAAAGTGATGCAACTTGGCTGCCACCACTGATATTTCCATGAGACCATCCCGAACCATAGGCTGATTTTCCTTCCTAGGCTTAAGGTTTGAGTTACGCCTAGGGTAAGGGCTCTATTAACCAGAAAGCCCTGAGTTCCAAGAACACAGCAGCTGTGAAGGACTAGCCAAGAAGAGCGCAAAAGTAGCACAACATGCCTGCCTCCACAGCTTTTTCCTTGGGGACATGCCTAATTCCTGGCTGATTTGCCTTTCTCGTGTTAGGGCTGGGGTTCGGCCTAGGGCTAGGATTTTTAAAATCAGGAAGCCCTGAGTTCCAGGCACACTGCAGCTGTGAAAGGCATCCAAAAGGGAGTGCAAAAGTGCCACAACATGGCTGCTTTCACGGCTTTTTCCTTGGCAAGAAGCCTAACACCAGGCTGATTTACCTTCCCAGGGTTACTGTTAGGCTTAGGCCTAGGGCTAGGATTTTTGAAACTAGGAAGCCCTGGGCTCCAGGCACACTGCAGCTGTTCAAGGCATCCCAAGGGGAGTACAAAAGTGCAACAACATGGCAGCTTTCACAGCTTTTTCCTTGGCACCATCCCTATACCTAGGCTGATTTATCTGCCTAGGGTTAGGGTTAGGCTTCAGCCTAGGGCTTGGATTTCTTTAACCAGGAAGCCCTGAGTTCCAGGCTTACTTCATCTGCCAAAGGCATCCCAAAGGGAGTGCAGAAGTGCCACAACATGGCTGCTTTCACGGCTTTTCCCTTAGGAAGAACCCTAATACCCGGCTGATTTACCTTCCTAGGGTTACTGTTAGGCTTAGGCCTAGGACTTTTAAAACCAGGAAGCCCTGGGCTCCAGGCACACTGCAGCTGCGAAAGTCATCCCAAGGGGAGCGCAAAAGTGACGCAACTTGGCTGCCACCACTGATATTTCCATGAGACCATCCCGAACCATAGGCTGATTTTCCTTCCTAGGCTTAAGGTTTGAGTTACGCCTAGGGTAAGGGTCCAATTAACCAGAAAGCCCTGAGTTCCAAGAACACAGCAGCTGCGAAGGACTAGCCAAGAAGAGCGCAAAAGTAGCACAACATGCCTGCCTCCACAGCTTTTTCCTTGGGGACATGCCTAATTCCTGGCTGATTTGCCTTTCTCGTCTTAGGGTTGGGGTTCGGCCTAGGGCTAGGATTTTTAAAATCAGGAAGCCCTGAGTTCCAGGCACACTGGAGCTGTGAAAGGCATCCAAAAGCGAGTGCAAAAGTGCCACAACATGGCTGCTTTCACGGTTTTTCCTTGGCAAGAAGCCTAACACCAGGCTGATTTACCTTCCCAGGGTTACTGTTAGGCTTAGGCCTAGGGCTAGGATTTTTAAAACTAGGAAGCCCTGGGCTCCAGGCACACTGCAGCTGTTCAAGGCATCCCAAGGGGAGTACAAAAGTGCAACAACATGGCAGCTTTCACAGCTTTTTCCTTGGCACCATCCCTATACCTAGGCTGATTTATCTGCCTAGGGTTAGGGTTAGGGTTCAGCCTAGGGCTTGGATTTCTTTAACCAGGAAGCCCTGAGTTCCAGGCTTACTTCATCTGCCAAAGGCATCCCAAAGGGAGTGCAGAAGTGCCACAACATGGCTGCTTTCACGGCTTTTCCCTTAGGAAGAACCCTAATACCCGGCTGATTTACCTTCCTAGGGTTACTGTTAGGCTTAGGCCTAGGACTTTTAAAACCAGGAAGCCCTGGGCTCCAGGCACACTGCAGCTGCGAAAGGCATCCCAAGGGGAGCGCAAAAGTGACGCAACTTGGCTGCCACCACTGATATTTCCATGAGACCATCCCGAACCATAGGCTGATTTTCCTTCCTAGGCTTAAGGTTTGAGTTACGCCTAGGGTAAGGGCTCTATTAACCAGAAAGCCCTGAGTTCCAAGAACACAGCAGCTGCGAAGGACTAGCCAAGAAGAGCGCAAAAGTAGCACAACATGCCTGCCTCCACAGCTTTTTCCTTGGGGACATGCCTAATTCCTGGCTGATTTGCCTTTCTCGTCTTAGGGTTGGGGTTCGGCCTAGGGCTAGGATTTTTAAAATCAGGAAGCCCTGAGTTCCAGGCACACTGGAGCTGTGAAAGGCATCCAAAAGTGAGTGCAAAAGTGCCACAACATGGCTGCTTTCATGGCTTTTTCCTTGGCAAGAAGCCTAACACCAGGCTGAGTTACCTTCCCAGGGTTACTGTTAGGCTTAGGCCTAGGGCTAGGATTTTTAAAACTAGGAAGCCCTGGGCTCCAGGCACACTGCAGCTGTTCAAGGCATCCCAAGGGGAGTACAAAAGTGCAACAACATGGCAGCTTTCACAGCTTTTTCCTTGGCACCATCCCTATACCTAGGCTGATTTATCTGCCTAGGGTTAGGGTTAGGGTTCAGCCTAGGGCTTGGATTTCTTGAACCAGGAAGCCCTGAGTTCCAGGCTTACTTCATCTGCCAAAGGCATCCCAAAGGGAGTGCAGAAGTGCCACAACATGGCTGCTTTCACGGCTTTTCCCTTAGGAAGAACCCTAATACCCGGCTGATTTACCTTCCTAGGGTTACTGTTAGGCTTAGGCCTAGGACTTTTAAAACCAGGAAGCCCTGGGCTCCAGGCACACTGCAGCTGCGAAAGGCATCCCAAGGGGAGCGCAAAAGTGACGCAACTTGGCTGCCACCACTGATATTTCCATGAGACCATCCCGAACCATAGGCTGATTTTCCTTCCTAGGGTTAAGGTTTGAGTTACGCCTAGGGTAAGGGCTCTATTAACCAGAAAGCCCTGAGTTCCAAGAACACAGCAGCTGCGAAGGACTAGCCAAGAAGAGCGCAAAAGTAGCACAACATGCCTGCCTCCACAGCTTTTTCCTTGGGGACATGCCTAATTCCTGGCTGATTTGCCTTTCTCGTCTTAGGGTTGGGGTTCGGCCTAGGGCTAGGATTTTTAAAATCAGGAAGCCCTGAGTTCCAGGCACACTGGAGCTGTGAAAGGCATCCAAAAGGGAGTGCAAAAGTGCCACAACATGGCTGCTTTCACGGCTTTTTCCTTGGCAAGAAGCCTAACACCAGGCTGATTTCCCTTCCCAGGGTTACTGTTAGGCTTAGGCCTAGGGCTAGGATTTTTGAAACTAGGAAGCCCTGGGCTCCAGGCACACTGCAGCTGTTCAAGGCATCCCAAGGGGAGTACAAAAGTGCAACAACATGGCAGCTTTCACAGCTTTTTCCTTGGCACCATCCCTATACCTAGGCTGATTTATCTGCCTAGGGTTAGGGTTAGGCTTCAGCCTAGGGCTTGGATTTCTTTAACCAGGAAGCCCTGAGTTCCAGGCTTACTTCATCTGCCAAAGGCATCCCAAAGGGAGTGCAGAAGTGCCACAACATGGCTGCTTTCACGGCTTTTCCCTTAGGAAGAACCCTAATACCCGGCTGATTTACCTTCCTAGGGTTACTGTTAGGCTTAGGCCTAGGACTTTTAAAACCAGGAAGCCCTGGGCTCCAGGCACACTGCAGCTGCGAAAGGCATCCCAAGAGGAGCGCAAAAGTGATGCAACTTGGCTGCCACCACTGATATTTCCATGAGACCATCCCGAACCATAGGCTGATTTTCCTTCCTAGGCTTAAGGTTTGAGTTACGCCTAGGGTAAGGGCTCTATTAACCAGAAAGCCCTGAGTTCCAAGAACACAGCAGCTGTGAAGGACTAGCCAAGAAGAGCGCAAAAGTAGCACAACATGCCTGCCTCCACAGCTTTTTCCTTGGGGACATGCCTAATTCCTGGCTGATTTGCCTTTCTCGTGTTAGGGCTGGGGTTCGGCCTAGGGCTAGGATTTTTAAAATCAGGAAGCCCTGAGTTCCAGGCACACTGCAGCTGTGAAAGGCATCCAAAAGGGAGTGCAAAAGTGCCACAACATGGCTGCTTTCACGGCTTTTTCCTTGGCAAGAAGCCTAACACCAGGCTGATTTACCTTCCCAGGGTTACTGTTAGGCTTAGGCCTAGGGCTAGGATTTTTGAAACTAGGAAGCCCTGGGCTCCAGGCACACTGCAGCTGTTCAAGGCATCCCAAGGGGAGTACAAAAGTGCAACAACATGGCAGCTTTCACAGCTTTTTCCTTGGCACCATCCCTATACCTAGGCTGATTTATCTGCCTAGGGTTAGGGTTAGGCTTCAGCCTAGGGCTTGGATTTCTTTAACCAGGAAGCCCTGAGTTCCAGGCTTACTTCATCTGCCAAAGGCATCCCAAAGGGAGTGCAGAAGTGCCACAACATGGCTGCTTTCACGGCTTTTCCCTTAGGAAGAACCCTAATACCCGGCTGATTTACCTTCCTAGGGTTACTGTTAGGCTTAGGCCTAGGACTTTTAAAACCAGGAAGCCCTGGGCTCCAGGCACACTGCAGCTGCGAAAGTCATCCCAAGGGGAGCGCAAAAGTGACGCAACTTGGCTGCCACCACTGATATTTCCATGAGACCATCCCGAACCATAGGCTGATTTTCCTTCCTAGGCTTAAGGTTTGAGTTACGCCTAGGGTAAGGGTCCAATTAACCAGAAAGCCCTGAGTTCCAAGAACACAGCAGCTGCGAAGGACTAGCCAAGAAGAGCGCAAAAGTAGCACAACATGCCTGCCTCCACAGCTTTTTCCTTGGGGACATGCCTAATTCCTGGCTGATTTGCCTTTCTCGTCTTAGGGTTGGGGTTCGGCCTAGGGCTAGGATTTTTAAAATCAGGAAGCCCTGAGTTCCAGGCACACTGGAGCTGTGAAAGGCATCCAAAAGCGAGTGCAAAAGTGCCACAACATGGCTGCTTTCATGGCTTTTTCCTTGGCAAGAAGCCTAACACCAGGCTGATTTACCTTCCCAGGGTTACTGTTAGGCTTAGGCCTAGGGCTAGGATTTTTGAAACTAGGAAGCCCTGGGCTCCAGGCACACTGCAGCTGTTCAAGGCATCCCAAGGGGAGTACAAAAGTGCAACAACATGGCAGCTTTCACAGCTTTTTCCTTGGCACCATCCCTATACCTAGGCTGATTTATCTGCCTAGGGTTAGGGTTAGGGTTCAGCCTAGGGCTTGGATTTCTTTAACCAGGAAGCCCTGAGTTCCAGGCTTACTTCATCTGCCAAAGGCATCCCAAAGGGAGTGCAGAAGTGCCACAACATGGCTGCTTTCACGGCTTTTCCCTTAGGAAGAACCCTAATACCCGGCTGATTTACCTTCCTAGGGTTACTGTTAGGCTTAGGCCTAGGACTTTTAAAACCAGGAAGCCCTGGGCTCCAGGCACACTGCAGCTGCGAAAGGCATCCCAAGGGGAGCGCAAAAGTGACGCAACTTGGCTGCCACCACTGATATTTCCATGAGACCATCCCGAACCATAGGCTGATTTTCCTTCCTAGGGTTAAGGTTTGAGTTACGCCTAGGGTAAGGGCTCTATTAACCAGAAAGCCCTGAGTTCCAAGAACACAGCAGCTGCGAAGGACTAGCCAAGAAGAGCGCAAAAGTAGCACAACATGCCTGCCTCCACAGCTTTTTCCTTGGGGACATGCCTAATTCCTGGCTGATTTGCCTTTCTCGTCTTAGGGTTGGGGTTCGGCCTAGGGCTAGGATTTTTAAAATCAGGAAGCCCTGAGTTCCAGGCACACTGGAGCTGTGAAAGGCATCCAAAAGCGAGTGCAAAAGTGCCACAACATGGCTGCTTTCATGGCTTTTTCCTTGGCAAGAAGCCTAACACCAGGCTGAGTTACCTTCCCAGGGTTACTGTTAGGCTTAGGCCTAAGGCTAGGATTTTTGAAACTAGGAAGCCCTGGGCTCCAGGCACACTGCAGCTGTTCAAGGCATCCCAAGGGGAGTACAAAAGTGCAACAACATGGCAGCTTTCACAGCTTTTTCCTTGGCACCATCCCTATACCTAGGCTGATTTATCTGCCTAGGGTTAGGGTTAGGGTTCAGCCTAGGGCTTGGATTTCTTTAACCAGGAAGCCCTGAGTTCCAGGCTTACTTCATCTGCCAAAGGCATCCCAAAGGGAGTGCAGAAGTGCCACAACATGGCTGCTTTCACGGCTTTTCCCTTAGGAAGAACCCTAATACCCGGCTGATTTACCTTCCTAGGGTTACTGTTAGGCTTAGGCCTAGGACTTTTAAAACCAGGAAGCCCTGGGCTCCAGGCACACTGCAGCTGCGAAAGGCATCCCAAGGGGAGCGCAAAAGTGACGCAACTTGGCTGCCACCACTGATATTTCCATGAGACCATCCCGAACCATAGGCTGATTTTCCTTCCTAGGCTTAAGGTTTGAGTTACGCCTAGGGTAAGGGCTCTATTTACCAGAAAGCCCTGAGTTCCAAGAACACAGCAGCTGCGAAGGACTAGCCAAGAAGAGCGCAAAAGTACCACAACATGCCTGCCTCCACAGCTTTTTCCTTGGGGACATGCCTAATTCCTGGCTGATTTGCCTTTCTCGTCTTAGGGTTGGGGTTCGGCCTAGGGCTAGGATTTTTAAAATCAGGAAGCCCTGAGTTCCAGGCACACTGGAGCTGTGAAAGGCATCCAAAAGCGAGTGCAAAAGTGCCACAACATGGCTGCTTTCATGGCTTTTTCCTTGGCAAGAAGCCTAACACCAGGCTGATTTACCTTCCCAGGGTTACTGTTAGGCTTAGGCCTAGGGCTAGGATTTTTAAAACTAGGAAGCCCTTGGATCCAGGCACACTGCAGCTGTTCAAGGCATCCCAAGGGGAGTACAAAAGTGCAACCACATGGCAGCTTTCACAGCTTTTTCCTTGGCACCATCCCTATACCTAGGCTGATTTATCTGCCTAGGGTTAGGGTTAGGGTTCAGCCTAGGGCTTGGATTTCTTGAACCAGGAAGCCCTGAGTTCCAGGCTTACTTCATCTGCCAAAGGCATCCCAAAGGGAGTGCAGAAGTGCCACAACATGGCTGCTTTCACGGCTTTTCCCTTAGGAAGAACCCTAATACCCGGCTGATTTACCTTCCTAGGGTTACTGTTAGGCTTAGGCCTAGGACTTTTAAAACCAGGAAGCCCTGGGCTCCAGGCACACTGCAGCTGCGAAAGGCATCCCAAGGGGAGCGCAAAAGTGACGCAACTTGGCTGCCACCACTGATATTTCCATGAGACCATCCCGAACCATAGGCTGATTTTCCTTCCTAGGCTTAAGGTTTGAGTTACGCCTAGGGTAAGGGCTCTATTAACCAGAAAGCCCTGAGTTCCAAGAACACAGCAGCTGCGAAGGACTAGCCAAGAAGAGCGCAAAAGTACCACAACATGCCTGCCTCCACAGCTTTTTCCTTGGGGACATGCCTAATTCCTGGCTGATTTGCCTTTCTCGTCTTAGGGTTGGGGTTCGGCCTAGGGCTAGGATTTTTAAAATCAGGAAGCCCTGAGTTCCAGGCACACTGGAGCTGTGAAAGGCATCCAAAAGCGAGTGCAAAAGTGCCACAACATGGCTGCTTTCATGGCTTTTTCCTTGGCAAGAAGCCTAACACCAGGCTGAGTTACCTTCCCAGGGTTACTGTTAGGCTTAGGCCTAGGGCTAGGATTTTTAAAACTAGGAAGCCCTGGGCTCCAGGCACACTGCAGCTGTTCAAGGCATCCCAAGGGGAGTACAAAAGTGCAACAACATGGCAGCTTTCACAGCTTTTTCCTTGGCACCATCCCTATACCTAGGCTGATTTATCTGCCTAGGGTTAGGGTTAGGCTTCAGCCTAGGGCTTGGATTTCTTTAACCAGGAAGCCCTGAGTTCCAGGCTTACTTCATCTGCCAAAGGCATCCCAAAGGGAGTGCAGAAGTGCCACAACATGGCTGCTTTCACGGCTTTTCCCTTAGGAAGAACCCTAATACCCGGCTGATTTACCTTCCTAGGGTTACTGTTAGGCTTAGGCCTAGGACTTTTAAAACCAGGAAGCCCTGGGCTCCAGGCACACTGCAGCTGCGAAAGGCATCCCAAGGGGAGCGCAAAAGTGACGCAACTTGGCTGCCACCACTGATATTTCCATGAGACCATCCCGAACCATAGGCTGATTTTCCTTCCTAGGCTTAAGGTTTGAGTTACGCCTAGGGTAAGGGCTCTATTAACCAGAAAGCCCTGAGTTCCAAGAACACAGCAGCTGCGAAGGACTAGCCAAGAAGAGCGCAAAAGTAGCACAACATGCCTGCCTCCACAGCTTTTTCCTTGGGGACATGCCTAATTCCTGGCTGATTTGCCTTTCTCGTCTTAGGGTTGGGGTTCGGCCTAGGGCTAGGATTTTTAAAATCAGGAAGCCCTGAGTTCCAGGCACACTGCAGCTGTGAAAGGCATCCAAAAGCGAGTTCAAAAGTGCCACAACATGGCTGCTTTCACGGCTTTTTCCTTGGCAAGAAGCCTAAAACCAGGCTGATTTCCCTTCCCAGGGTTACTGTTAGGCTTAGGCCTAGGGCTAGGATTTTTGAAACTAGGAAGCCCTGGGCTCCAGGCACACTGCAGCTGTTCAAGGCATCCCAAGGGGAGTACAAAAGTGCAACAACATGGCAGCTTTCACAGCTTTTTCCTTGGCACCATCCCTATACCTAGGCTGATTTATCTGCCTAGGGTTAGGGTTAGGCTTCAGCCTAGGGCTTGGATTTCTTTAACCAGGAAGCCCTGAGTTCCAGGCTTACTTCATCTGCCAAAGGCATCCCAAAGGGAGTGCAGAAGTGCCACAACATGGCTGCTTTCACGGCTTTTCCCTTAGGAAGAACCCTAATACCCGGCTGATTTACCTTCCTAGGGTTACTGTTAGGCTTAGGCCTAGGACTTTTAAAACCAGGAAGCCCTGGGCTCCAGGCACACTGCAGCTGCGAAAGGCATCCCAAGGGGAGCGCAAAAGTGACGCAACTTGGCTGCCACCACTGATATTTCCATGAGACCATCCCGAACCATAGGCTGATTTTCCTTCCTAGGCTTAAGGTTTGAGTTACGCCTAGGGTAAGGGCTCTATTAACCAGAAAGCCCTGAGTTGCAAGAACACAGCAGCTGCGAAGGACTAGCCAAGAAGAGCGCAAAAGTAGCACAACATGCCTGCCTCCACAGCTTTTTCCTTGGGGACATGCCTAATTCCTGGCTGATTTGCCTTTCTCGTCTTAGGGTTGGGGTTCGGCCTAGGGCTAGGATTTTTAAAATCAGGAAGCCCTGAGTTCCAGGCACACTGGAGCTGTGAAAGGCATCCAAAAGGGAGTGCAAAAGTGCCACAACATGGCTGCTTTCACGGCTTTTTCCTTGGCAAGAAGCCTAACACCAGGCTGATTTACCTTCCCAGGGTTACTGTTAGGCTTAGGCCTAGGGCTAGGATTTTTAAAACTAGGAAGCCCTGGGCTCCAGGCACACTGCAGCTGTTCAAGGCATCCCAAGGGGAGTACAAAAGTGCAACAACATGGCAGCTTTCACAGCTTTTTCCTTGGCACCATCCCTATACCTAGGCTGATTTATCTGCCTAGGGTTAGGGTTAGGCTTCAGCCTAGGGCTTGGATTTCTTTAACCAGGAAGCCCTGAGTTCCAGGCTTACTTCATCTGCCAAAGGCATCCCAAAGGGAGTGCAGAAGTGCCACAACATGGCTGCTTTCACGGCTTTTCCCTTAGGAAGAACCCTAATACCCGGCTGATTTACCTTCCTAGGGTTACTGTTAGGCTTAGGCCTAGGACTTTTAAAACCAGGAAGCCCTGGGCTCCAGGCACACTGCAGCTGCGAAAGGCATCCCAAGGGGAGCGCAAAAGTGACGCAACTTGGCTGCCACCACTGATATTTCCATGAGACCATCCCGAACCATAGGCTGATTTTCCTTCCTAGGGTTAAGGTTTGAGTTACGCCTAGGGTAAGGGCTCTATTAACCAGAAAGCCCTGAGTTCCAAGAACACAGCAGCTGCGAAGGACTAGCCAAGAAGAGCGCAAAAGTAGCACAACATGCCTGCCTCCACAGCTTTTTCCTTGGGGACATGCCTAATTCCTGGCTGATTTGCCTTTCTCGTCTTAGGGTTGGGGTTCGGCCTAGGGCTAGGATTTTTAAAATCAGGAAGCCCTGAGTTCCAGGCACACTGCAGCTGTGAAAGGCATCCAAAAGGGAGTGCAAAAGTGCCACAACATGGCTGCTTTCACGGCTTTTTCCTTGGCAAGAAGCCTAACACCAGGCTGATTTACCTTCCCAGGGTTACTGTTAGGCTTAGGCCTAGGGCTAGGATTTTTGAAACTAGGAAGCCCTGGGCTCCAGGCACACTGCAGCTGTTCAAGGCATCCCAAGGGGAGTACAAAAGTGCAACAACATGGCAGCTTTCACAGCTTTTTCCTTGGCACCATCCCTATACCTAGGCTGATTTATCTGCCTAGGGTTAGGGTTAGGGTTCAGCCTAGGGCTTGGATTTCTTTAACCAGGAAGCCCTGAGTTCCAGGCTTACTTCATCTGCCAAAGGCATCCCAAAGGGAGTGCAGAAGTGCCACAACATGGCTGCTTTCACGGCTTTTCCCTTAGGAAGAACCCTAATACCCGGCTGATTTACCTTCCTAGGGTTACTGTTAGGCTTAGGCCTAGGACTTTTAAAACCAGGAAGCCCTGGGCTCCAGGCACACTGCAGCTGTTCAAGGCATCCCAAGGGGAGCGCAAAAGTGACGCAACTTGGCTGCCACCACTGATATTTCCATGAGACCATCCCGAACCATAGGCTGATTTTCCTTCCTAGGGTTAAGGTTTGAGTTACGCCTAGGGTAAGGGCTCTATTAACCAGAAAGCCCTGAGTTCCAAGAACACAGCAGCTGCGAAGGACTAGCCAAGAAGAGCGCAAAAGTAGCACAACATGCCTGCCTCCACAGCTTTTTCCTTGGGGACATGCCTAATTCCTGGCTGATTTGCCTTTCTCGTCTTAGGGTTGGGGTTCGGCCTAGGGCTAGGATTTTTAAAATCAGGAAGCCCTGAGTTCCAGGCACACTGGAGCTGTGAAAGGCATCCAAAAGTGAGTGCAAAAGTGCCACAACATGGCTGCTTTCATGGCTTTTTCCTTGGCAAGAAGCCTAACACCAGGCTGAGTTACCTTCCCAGGGTTACTGTTAGGCTTAGGCCTAGGGCTAGGATTTTTAAAACTAGGAAGCCCTGGGCTCCAGGCACACTGCAGCTGTTCAAGGCATCCCAAGGGGAGTACAAAAGTGCAACAACATGGCAGCTTTCACAGCTTTTTCCTTGGCACCATCCCTATACCTAGGCTGATTTATCTGCCTAGGGTTAGGGTTAGGGTTCAGCCTAGGGCTTGGATTTCTTGAACCAGGAAGCCCTGAGTTCCAGGCTTACTTCATCTGCCAAAGGCATCCCAAAGGGAGTGCAGAAGTGCCACAACATGGCTGCTTTCACGGCTTTTCCCTTAGGAAGAACCCTAATACCCGGCTGATTTACCTTCCTAGGGTTACTGTTAGGCTTAGGCCTAGGACTTTTAAAACCAGGAAGCCCTGGGCTCCAGGCACACTGCAGCTGCGAAAGGCATCCCAAGGGGAGCGCAAAAGTGACGCAACTTGGCTGCCACCACTGATATTTCCATGAGACCATCCCGAACCATAGGCTGATTTTCCTTCCTAGGGTTAAGGTTTGAGTTACGCCTAGGGTAAGGGCTCTATTAACCAGAAAGCCCTGAGTTCCAAGAACACAGCAGCTGCGAAGGACTAGCCAAGAAGAGCGCAAAAGTAGCACAACATGCCTGCCTCCACAGCTTTTTCCTTGGGGACATGCCTAATTCCTGGCTGATTTGCCTTTCTCGTCTTAGGGTTGGGGTTCGGCCTCGGGCTAGGATTTTTAAAATCAGGAAGCCCTGAGTTCCAGGCACACTGGAGCTGTGAAAGGCATCCAAAAGGGAGTGCAAAAGTGCCACAACATGGCTGCTTTCACGGCTTTTTCCTTGGCAAGAAGCCTAACACCAGGCTGATTTACCTTCCCAGGGTTACTGTTAGGCTTAGGCCTAGGGCTAGGATTTTTGAAACTAGGAAGCCCTGGGCTCCAGGCACACTGCAGCTGTTCAAGGCATCCCAAGGGGAGTACAAAAGTGCAACAACATGGCAGCTTTCACAGCTTTTTCCTTGGCACCATCCCTATACCTAGGCTGATTTATCTGCCTAGGGTTAGGGTTAGGCTTCAGCCTAGGGCTTGGATTTCTTTAACCAGGAAGCCCTGAGTTCCAGGCTTACTTCATCTGCCAAAGGCATCCCAAAGGGAGTGCAGAAGTGCCACAACATGGCTGCTTTCACGGCTTTTCCCTTAGGAAGAACCCTAATACCCGGCTGATTTACCTTCCTAGGGTTACTGTTAGGCTTAGGCCTAGGACTTTTAAAACCAGGAAGCCCTGGGCTCCAGGCACACTGCAGCTGCGAAAGGCATCCCAAGGGGAGCGCAAAAGTGACGCAACTTGGCTGCCACCACTGATATTTCCATGAGACCATCCCGAACCATAGGCTGATTTTCCTTCCTAGGGTTAAGGTTTGAGTTACGCCTAGGGTAAGGGCTCTATTAACCAGAAAGCCCTGAGTTCCAAGAACACAGCAGCTGCGAAGGACTAGCCAAGAAGAGCGCAAAAGTAGCACAACATGCCTGCCTCCACAGCTTTTTCCTTGGGGACATGCCTAATTCCTGGCTGATTTGCCTTTCTCGTCTTAGGGTTGGGGTTCGGCCTAGGGCTAGGATTTTTAAAATCAGGAAGCCCTGAGTTCCAGGCACACTGGAGCTGTGAAAGGCATCCAAAAGGGAGTGCAAAAGTGCCACAACATGGCTGCTTTCACGGCTTTTTCCTTGGCAAGAAGCCTAACACCAGGCTGATTTACCTTCCCAGGGTTACTGTTAGGCTTAGGCCTAGGGCTAGGATTTTTGAAACTAGGAAGCCCTGGGCTCCAGGCACACTGCAGCTGTTCAAGGCATCCCAAGGGGAGTACAAAAGTGCAACAACATGGCAGCTTTCACAGCTTTTTCCTTGGCACCATCCCTATACCTAGGCTGATTTATCTGCCTAGGGTTAGGGTTAGGGTTCAGCCTAGGGCTTGGATTTCTTTAACCAGGAAGCCCTGAGTTCCAGGCTTACTTCATCTGCCAAAGGCATCCCAAAGGGAGTGCAGAAGTGCCACAACATGGCTGCTTTCACGGCTTTTCCCTTAGGAAGAACCCTAATACCCAGCTGATTTACCTTCCTAGGGTTACTGTTAGGCTTAGGCCTAGGACTTTTAAAACCAGGAAGCCCTGGGCTCCAGGCACACTGCAGCTGTTCAAGGCATCCCAAGGGGAGCGCAAAAGTGACGCAACTTGGCTGCCACCACTGATATTTCCATGAGACCATCCCGAACCATAGGCTGATTTTCCTTCCTAGGCTTAAGGTTTGAGTTACGCCTAGGGTAAGGGCTCTATTAACCAGAAAGCCCTGAGTTCCAAGAACACAGCAGCTGCGAAGGACTAGCCAAGAAGAGCGCAAAAGTAGCACAACATGCCTGCCTCCACAGCTTTTTCCTTGGGGACATGCCTAATTCCTGGCTGATTTGCCTTTCTCGTCTTAGGGTTGGGGTTCGGCCTAGGGCTAGGATTTTTAAAATCAGGAAGCCCTGAGTTCCAGGCACACTGGAGCTGTGAAAGGCATCCAAAAGTGAGTGCAAAAGTGCCACAACATGGCTGCTTTCACGGCTTTTTCCTTGGCAAGAAGCCTAACACCAGGCTGAGTTACCTTCCCAGGGTTACTGTTAGGCTTAGGCCTAGGGCTAGGATTTTTAAAACTAGGAAGCCCTGGGCTCCAGGCACACTGCAGCTGTTCAAGGCATCCCAAGGGGAGTACAAAAGTGCAACAACATGGCAGCTTTCACAGCTTTTTCCTTGGCACCATCCCTATACCTAGGCTGATTTATCTGCCTAGGGTTAGGGTTAGGCTTCAGCCTAGGGCTTGGATTTCTTGAACCAGGAAGCCCTGAGTTCCAGGCTTACTTCATCTGCCAAAGGCATCCCAAAGGGAGTGCAGAAGTGCCACAACATGGCTGCTTTCACGGCTTTTCCCTTAGGAAGAACCCTAATACCCGGCTGATTTACCTTCCTAGGGTTACTGTTAGGCTTAGGCCTAGGACTTTTAAAACCAGGAAGCCCTGGGCTCCAGGCACACTGCAGCTGCGAAAGGCATCCCAAGGGGAGCGCAAAAGTGACGCAACTTGGCTGCCACCACTGATATTTCCATGAGACCATCCCGAACCATAGGCTGATTTTCCTTCCTAGGGTTAAGGTTTGAGTTACGCCTAGGGTAAGGGCTCTATTAACCAGAAAGCCCTGAGTTCCAAGAACACAGCAGCTGCGAAGGACTAGCCAAGAAGAGCGCAAAAGTAGCACAACATGCCTGCCTCCACAGCTTTTTCCTTGGGGACATGCCTAATTCCTGGCTGATTTGCCTTTCTCGTCTTAGGGTTGGGGTTCGGCCTAGGGCTAGGATTTTTAAAATCAGGAAGCCCTGAGTTCCAGGCACACTGGAGCTGTGAAAGGCATCCAAAAGGGAGTGCAAAAGTGCCACAACATGGCTGCTTTCACGGCTTTTTCCTTGGCAAGAAGCCTAACACCAGGCTGATTTCCCTTCCCAGGGTTACTGTTAGGCTTAGGCCTAGGGCTAGGATTTTTGAAACTAGGAAGCCCTGGGCTCCAGGCACACTGCAGCTGTTCAAGGCATCCCAAGGGGAGTACAAAAGTGCAACAACATGGCAGCTTTCACAGCTTTTTCCTTGGCACCATCCCTATACCTAGGCTGATTTATCTGCCTAGGGTTAGGGTTAGGCTTCAGCCTAGGGCTTGGATTTCTTTAACCAGGAAGCCCTGAGTTCCAGGCTTACTTCATCTGCCAAAGGCATCCCAAAGGGAGTGCAGAAGTGCCACAACATGGCTGCTTTCACGGCTTTTCCCTTAGGAAGAACCCTAATACCCGGCTGATTTACCTTCCTAGGGTTACTGTTAGGCTTAGGCCTAGGACTTTTAAAACCAGGAAGCCCTGGGCTCCAGGCACACTGCAGCTGCGAAAGGCATCCCAAGAGGAGCGCAAAAGTGATGCAACTTGGCTGCCACCACTGATATTTCCATGAGACCATCCCGAACCATAGGCTGATTTTCCTTCCTAGGCTTAAGGTTTGAGTTACGCCTAGGGTAAGGGCTCTATTAACCAGAAAGCCCTGAGTTCCAAGAACACAGCAGCTGCGAAGGACTAGCCAAGAAGAGCGCAAAAGTAGCACAACATGCCTGCCTCCACAGCTTTTTCCTTGGGGACATGCCTAATTCCTGGCTGATTTGCCTTTCTCGTCTTAGGGCTGGGGTTCGGCCTAGGGCTAGGATTTTTAAAATCAGGAAGCCCTGAGTTCCAGGCACACTGCAGCTGTGAAAGGCATCCAAAAGGGAGTGCAAAAGTGCCACAACATGGCTGCTTTCACGGCTTTTTCCTTGGCAAGAAGCCTAACACCAGGCTGATTTCCCTTCCCAGGGTTACTGTTAGGCTTAGGCCTAGGGCTAGGATTTTTGAAACTAGGAAGCCCTGGGCTCCAGGCAC
Organism: Ammospiza nelsoni; assembly: GCF_027579445.1. Lineage (NCBI taxonomy): Eukaryota > Metazoa > Chordata > Aves > Passeriformes > Passerellidae > Ammospiza > Ammospiza nelsoni. The sequence goes on along the minus strand of NW_026683216.1, from coordinate 259,601 downwards.
ACTGCAGCTGTTCAAGGCATCCCAAGGGGAGTACAAAAGTGCAACAACATGGCAGCTTTCACAGCTTTTTCCTTGGCACCATCCCTATACCTAGGCTGATTTATCTGCCTAGGGTTAGGGTTAGGCTTCAGCCTAGGGCTTGGATTTCTTTAACCAGGAAGCCCTGAGTTCCAGGCTTACTTCATCTGCCAAAGGCATCCCAAAGGGAGTGCAGAAGTGCCACAACATGGCTGCTTTCACGGCTTTTCCCTTAGGAAGAACCCTAATACCCGGCTGATTTACCTTCCTAGGGTTACTGTTAGGCTTAGGCCTAGGACTTTTAAAACCAGGAAGCCCTGGGCTCCAGGCACACTGCAGCTGCGAAAGTCATCCCAAGGGGAGCGCAAAAGTGACGCAACTTGGCTGCCACCACTGATATTTCCATGAGACCATCCCGAACCATAGGCTGATTTTCCTTCCTAGGCTTAAGGTTTGAGTTACGCCTAGGGTAAGGGTCCAATTAACCAGAAAGCCCTGAGTTCCAAGAACACAGCAGCTGCGAAGGACTAGCCAAGAAGAGCGCAAAAGTAGCACAACATGCCTGCCTCCACAGCTTTTTCCTTGGGGACATGCCTAATTCCTGGCTGATTTGCCTTTCTCGTCTTAGGGTTGGGGTTCGGCCTAGGGCTAGGATTTTTAAAATCAGGAAGCCCTGAGTTCCAGGCACACTGGAGCTGTGAAAGGCATCCAAAAGCGAGTGCAAAAGTGCCACAACATGGCTGCTTTCATGGCTTTTTCCTTGGCAAGAAGCCTAACACCAGGCTGATTTACCTTCCCAGGGTTACTGTTAGGCTTAGGCCTAGGGCTAGGATTTTTGAAACTAGGAAGCCCTGGGCTCCAGGCACACTGCAGCTGTTCAAGGCATCCCAAGGGGAGTACAAAAGTGCAACAACATGGCAGCTTTCACAGCTTTTTCCTTGGCACCATCCCTATACCTAGGCTGATTTATCTGCCTAGGGTTAGGGTTAGGGTTCAGCCTAGGGCTTGGATTTCTTTAACCAGGAAGCCCTGAGTTCCAGGCTTACTTCATCTGCCAAAGGCATCCCAAAGGGAGTGCAGAAGTGCCACAACATGGCTGCTTTCACGGCTTTTCCCTTAGGAAGAACCCTAATACCCGGCTGATTTACCTTCCTAGGGTTACTGTTAGGCTTAGGCCTAGGACTTTTAAAACCAGGAAGCCCTGGGCTCCAGGCACACTGCAGCTGCGAAAGGCATCCCAAGGGGAGCGCAAAAGTGACGCAACTTGGCTGCCACCACTGATATTTCCATGAGACCATCCCGAACCATAGGCTGATTTTCCTTCCTAGGGTTAAGGTTTGAGTTACGCCTAGGGTAAGGGCTCTATTAACCAGAAAGCCCTGAGTTCCAAGAACACAGCAGCTGCGAAGGACTAGCCAAGAAGAGCGCAAAAGTAGCACAACATGCCTGCCTCCACAGCTTTTTCCTTGGGGACATGCCTAATTCCTGGCTGATTTGCCTTTCTCGTCTTAGGGTTGGGGTTCGGCCTAGGGCTAGGATTTTTAAAATCAGGAAGCCCTGAGTTCCAGGCACACTGGAGCTGTGAAAGGCATCCAAAAGGGAGTGCAAAAGTGCCACAACATGGCTGCTTTCACGGCTTTTTCCTTGGCAAGAAGCCTAACACCAGGCTGATTTCCCTTCCCAGGGTTACTGTTAGGCTTAGGCCTAGGGCTAGGATTTTTGAAACTAGGAAGCCCTGGGCTCCAGGCACACTGCAGCTGTTCAAGGCATCCCAAGGGGAGTACAAAAGTGCAACAACATGGCAGCTTTCACAGCTTTTTCCTTGGCACCATCCCTATACCTAGGCTGATTTATCTGCCTAGGGTTAGGGTTAGGCTTCAGCCTAGGGCTTGGATTTCTTTAACCAGGAAGCCCTGAGTTCCAGGCTTACTTCATCTGCCAAAGGCATCCCAAAGGGAGTGCAGAAGTGCCACAACATGGCTGCTTTCACGGCTTTTCCCTTAGGAAGAACCCTAATACCCGGCTGATTTACCTTCCTAGGGTTACTGTTAGGCTTAGGCCTAGGACTTTTAAAACCAGGAAGCCCTGGGCTCCAGGCACACTGCAGCTGCGAAAGTCATCCCAAGGGGAGCGCAAAAGTGACGCAACTTGGCTGCCACCACTGATATTTCCATGAGACCATCCCGAACCATAGGCTGATTTTCCTTCCTAGGCTTAAGGTTTGAGTTACGCCTAGGGTAAGGGTCCAATTAACCAGAAAGCCCTGAGTTCCAAGAACACAGCAGCTGCGAAGGACTAGCCAAGAAGAGCGCAAAAGTAGCACAACATGCCTGCCTCCACAGCTTTTTCCTTGGGGACATGCCTAATTCCTGGCTGATTTGCCTTTCTCGTCTTAGGGTTGGGGTTCGGCCTAGGGCTAGGATTTTTAAAATCAGGAAGCCCTGAGTTCCAGGCACACTGGAGCTGTGAAAGGCATCCAAAAGCGAGTGCAAAAGTGCCACAACATGGCTGCTTTCATGGCTTTTTCCTTGGCAAGAAGCCTAACACCAGGCTGATTTACCTTCCCAGGGTTACTGTTAGGCTTAGGCCTAGGGCTAGGATTTTTGAAACTAGGAAGCCCTGGGCTCCAGGCACACTGCAGCTGTTCAAGGCATCCCAAGGGGAGTACAAAAGTGCAACAACATGGCAGCTTTCACAGCTTTTTCCTTGGCACCATCCCTATACCTAGGCTGATTTATCTGCCTAGGGTTAGGGTTAGGGTTCAGCCTAGGGCTTGGATTTCTTTAACCAGGAAGCCCTGAGTTCCAGGCTTACTTCATCTGCCAAAGGCATCCCAAAGGGAGTGCAGAAGTGCCACAACATGGCTGCTTTCACGGCTTTTCCCTTAGGAAGAACCCTAATACCCGGCTGATTTACCTTCCTAGGGTTACTGTTAGGCTTAGGCCTAGGACTTTTAAAACCAGGAAGCCCTGGGCTCCAGGCACACTGCAGCTGCGAAAGGCATCCCAAGGGGAGCGCAAAAGTGACGCAACTTGGCTGCCACCACTGATATTTCCATGAGACCATCCCGAACCATAGGCTGATTTTCCTTCCTAGGCTTAAGGTTTGAGTTACGCCTAGGGTAAGGGCTCTATTAACCAGAAAGCCCTGAGTTCCAAGAACACAGCAGCTGCGAAGGACTAGCCAAGAAGAGCGCAAAAGTAGCACAACATGCCTGCCTCCACAGCTTTTTCCTTGGGGACATGCCTAATTCCTGGCTGATTTGCCTTTCTCGTCTTAGGGTTGGGGTTCGGCCTAGGGCTAGGATTTTTAAAATCAGGAAGCCCTGAGTTCCAGGCACACTGGAGCTGTGAAAGGCATCCAAAAGGGAGTGCAAAAGTGCCACAACATGGCTGCTTTCACGGCTTTTTCCTTGGCAAGAAGCCTAACACCAGGCTGATTTACCTTCCCAGGGTTACTGTTAGGCTTAGGCCTAGGGCTAGGATTTTTAAAACTAGGAAGCCCTGGGCTCCAGGCACACTGCAGCTGTTCAAGGCATCCCAAGGGGAGTACAAAAGTGCAACAACATGGCAGCTTTCACAGCTTTTTCCTTGGCACCATCCCTATACCTAGGCTGATTTATCTGCCTAGGGTTAGGGTTAGGCTTCAGCCTAGGGCTTGGATTTCTTTAACCAGGAAGCCCTGAGTTCCAGGCTTACTTCATCTGCCAAAGGCATCCCAAAGGGAGTGCAGAAGTGCCACAACATGGCTGCTTTCACGGCTTTTCCCTTAGGAAGAACCCTAATACCCGGCTGATTTACCTTCCTAGGGTTACTGTTAGGCTTAGGCCTAGGACTTTTAAAACCAGGAAGCCCTGGGCTCCAGGCACACTGCAGCTGCGAAAGGCATCCCAAGGGGAGCGCAAAAGTGACGCAACTTGGCTGCCACCACTGATATTTCCATGAGACCATCCCGAACCATAGGCTGATTTTCCTTCCTAGGGTTAAGGTTTGAGTTACGCCTAGGGTAAGGGCTCTATTAACCAGAAAGCCCTGAGTTCCAAGAACACAGCAGCTGCGAAGGACTAGCCAAGAAGAGCGCAAAAGTAGCACAACATGCCTGCCTCCACAGCTTTTTCCTTGGGGACATGCCTAATTCCTGGCTGATTTGCCTTTCTCGTCTTAGGGTTGGGGTTCGGCCTAGGGCTAGGATTTTTAAAATCAGGAAGCCCTGAGTTCCAGGCACACTGCAGCTGTGAAAGGCATCCAAAAGGGAGTGCAAAAGTGCCACAACATGGCTGCTTTCACGGCTTTTTCCTTGGCAAGAAGCCTAACACCAGGCTGATTTACCTTCCCAGGGTTACTGTTAGGCTTAGGCCTAGGGCTAGGATTTTTGAAACTAGGAAGCCCTGGGCTCCAGGCACACTGCAGCTGTTCAAGGCATCCCAAGGGGAGTACAAAAGTGCAACAACATGGCAGCTTTCACAGCTTTTTCCTTGGCACCATCCCTATACCTAGGCTGATTTATCTGCCTAGGGTTAGGGTTAGGCTTCAGCCTAGGGCTTGGATTTCTTTAACCAGGAAGCCCTGAGTTCCAGGCTTACTTCATCTGCCAAAGGCATCCCAAAGGGAGTGCAGAAGTGCCACAACATGGCTGCTTTCACGGCTTTTCCCTTAGGAAGAACCCTAATACCCGGCTGATTTACCTTCCTAGGGTTACTGTTAGGCTTAGGCCTAGGACTTTTAAAACCAGGAAGCCCTGGGCTCCAGGCACACTGCAGCTGCGAAAGGCATCCCAAGGGGAGCGCAAAAGTGACGCAACTTGGCTGCCACCACTGATATTTCCATGAGACCATCCCGAACCATAGGCTGATTTTCCTTCCTAGGCTTAAGGTTTGAGTTACGCCTAGGGTAAGGGCTCTATTAACCAGAAAGCCCTGAGTTCCAAGAACACAGCAGCTGCGAAGGACTAGCCAAGAAGAGCGCAAAAGTAGCACAACATGCCTGCCTCCACAGCTTTTTCCTTGGGGACATGCCTAATTCCTGGCTGATTTGCCTTTCTCGTCTTAGGGTTGGGGTTCGGCCTAGGGCTAGGATTTTTAAAATCAGGAAGCCCTGAGTTCCAGGCACACTGCAGCTGTGAAAGGCATCCAAAAGGGAGTGCAAAAGTGCCACAACATGGCTGCTTTCACGGCTTTTTCCTTGGCAAGAAGCCTAACACCAGGCTGATTTACCTTCCCAGGGTTACTGTTAGGCTTAGGCCTAGGGCTAGGATTTTTGAAACTAGGAAGCCCTGGGCTCCAGGCACACTGCAGCTGTTCAAGGCATCCCAAGGGGAGTACAAAAGTGCAACAACATGGCAGCTTTCACAGCTTTTTCCTTGGCACCATCCCTATACCTAGGCTGATTTATCTGCCTAGGGTTAGGGTTAGGGTTCAGCCTAGGGCTTGGATTTCTTTAACCAGGAAGCCCTGAGTTCCAGGCTTACTTCATCTGCCAAAGGCATCCCAAAGGGAGTGCAGAAGTGCCACAACATGGCTGCTTTCACGGCTTTTCCCTTAGGAAGAACCCTAATACCCGGCTGATTTACCTTCCTAGGGTTACTGTTAGGCTTAGGCCTAGGACTTTTAAAACCAGGAAGCCCTGGGCTCCAGGCACACTGCAGCTGCGAAAGGCATCCCAAGGGGAGCGCAAAAGTGACGCAACTTGGCTGCCACCACTGATATTTCCATGAGACCATCCCGAACCATAGGCTGATTTTCCTTCCTAGGGTTAAGGTTTGAGTTACGCCTAGGGTAAGGGCTCTATTAACCAGAAAGCCCTGAGTTCCAAGAACACAGCAGCTGCGAAGGACTAGCCAAGAAGAGCGCAAAAGTAGCACAACATGCCTGCCTCCACAGCTTTTTCCTTGGGGACATGCCTAATTCCTGGCTGATTTGCCTTTCTCGTCTTAGGGTTGGGGTTCGGCCTAGGGCTAGGATTTTTAAAATCAGGAAGCCCTGAGTTCCAGGCACACTGGAGCTGTGAAAGGCATCCAAAAGTGAGTGCAAAAGTGCCACAACATGGCTGCTTTCATGGCTTTTTCCTTGGCAAGAAGCCTAACACCAGGCTGAGTTACCTTCCCAGGGTTACTGTTAGGCTTAGGCCTAGGGCTAGGATTTTTAAAACTAGGAAGCCCTGGGCTCCAGGCACACTGCAGCTGTTCAAGGCATCCCAAGGGGAGTACAAAAGTGCAACAACATGGCAGCTTTCACAGCTTTTTCCTTGGCACCATCCCTATACCTAGGCTGATTTATCTGCCTAGGGTTAGGGTTAGGCTTCAGCCTAGGGCTTGGATTTCTTGAACCAGGAAGCCCTGAGTTCCAGGCTTACTTCATCTGCCAAAGGCATCCCAAAGGGAGTGCAGAAGTGCCACAACATGGCTGCTTTCACGGCTTTTCCCTTAGGAAGAACCCTAATACCCGGCTGATTTACCTTCCTAGGGTTACTGTTAGGCTTAGGCCTAGGACTTTTAAAACCAGGAAGCCCTGGGCTCCAGGCACACTGCAGCTGCGAAAGGCATCCCAAGGGGAGCGCAAAAGTGACGCAACTTGGCTGCCACCACTGATATTTCCATGAGACCATCCCGAACCATAGGCTGATTTTCCTTCCTAGGGTTAAGGTTTGAGTTACGCCTAGGGTAAGGGCTCTATTAACCAGAAAGCCCTGAGTTCCAAGAACACAGCAGCTGCGAAGGACTAGCCAAGAAGAGCGCAAAAGTACCACAACATGCCTGCCTCCACAGCTTTTTCCTTGGGGACATGCCTAATTCCTGGCTGATTTGCCTTTCTCGTCTTAGGGTTGGGGTTCGGCCTAGGGCTAGGATTTTTAAAATCAGGAAGCCCTGAGTTCCAGGCACACTGGAGCTGTGAAAGGCATCCAAAAGGGAGTGCAAAAGTGCCACAACATGGCTGCTTTCACGGCTTTTTCCTTGGCAAGAAGCCTAACACCAGGCTGATTTCCCTTCCCAGGGTTACTGTTAGGCTTAGGCCTAGGGCTAGGATTTTTGAAACTAGGAAGCCCTGGGCTCCAGGCACACTGCAGCTGTTCAAGGCATCCCAAGGGGAGTACAAAAGTGCAACAACATGGCAGCTTTCACAGCTTTTTCCTTGGCACCATCCCTATACCTAGGCTGATTTATCTGCCTAGGGTTAGGGTTAGGCTTCAGCCTAGGGCTTGGATTTCTTGAACCAGGAAGCCCTGAGTTCCAGGCTTACTTCATCTGCCAAAGGCATCCCAAAGGGAGTGCAGAAGTGCCACAACATGGCTGCTTTCACGGCTTTTCCCTTAGGAAGAACCCTAATACCCGGCTGATTTACCTTCCTAGGGTTACTGTTAGGCTTAGGCCTAGGACTTTTAAAACCAGGAAGCCCTGGGCTCCAGGCACACTGCAGCTGCGAAAGGCATCCCAAGAGGAGCGCAAAAGTGATGCAACTTGGCTGCCACCACTGATATTTCCATGAGACCATCCCGAACCATAGGCTGATTTTCCTTCCTAGGGTTAAGGTTTGAGTTACGCCTAGGGTAAGGGCTCTATTAACCAGAAAGCCCTGAGTTCCAAGAACACAGCAGCTGCGAAGGACTAGCCAAGAAGAGCGCAAAAGTAGCACAACATGCCTGCCTCCACAGCTTTTTCCTTGGGGACATGCCTAATTCCTGGCTGATTTGCCTTTCTCGTCTTAGGGCTGGGGTTCGGCCTAGGGCTAGGATTTTTAAAATCAGGAAGCCCTGAGTTCCAGGCACACTGCAGCTGTGAAAGGCATCCAAAAGGGAGTGCAAAAGTGCCACAACATGGCTGCTTTCACGGCTTTTTCCTTGGCAAGAAGCCTAACACCAGGCTGATTTCCCTTCCCAGGGTTACTGTTAGGCTTAGGCCTAGGGCTAGGATTTTTGAAACTAGGAAGCCCTGGGCTCCAGGCACACTGCAGCTGTTCAAGGCATCCCAAGGGGAGTACAAAAGTGCAACAACATGGCAGCTTTCACAGCTTTTTCCTTGGCACCATCCCTATACCTAGGCTGATTTATCTGCCTAGGGTTAGGGTTAGGCTTCAGCCTAGGGCTTGGATTTCTTTAACCAGGAAGCCCTGAGTTCCAGGCTTACTTCATCTGCCAAAGGCATCCCAAAGGGAGTGCAGAAGTGCCACAACATGGCTGCTTTCACGGCTTTTCCCTTAGGAAGAACCCTAATACCCGGCTGATTTACCTTCCTAGGGTTACTGTTAGGCTTAGGCCTAGGACTTTTAAAACCAGGAAGCCCTGGGCTCCAGGCACACTGCAGCTGCGAAAGGCATCCCAAGGGGAGCGCAAAAGTGACGCAACTTGGCTGCCACCACTGATATTTCCATGAGACCATCCCGAACCATAGGCTGATTTTCCTTCCTAGGCTTAAGGTTTGAGTTACGCCTAGGGTAAGGGCTCTATTTACCAGAAAGCCCTGAGTTCCAAGAACACAGCAGCTGCGAAGGACTAGCCAAGAAGAGCGCAAAAGTACCACAACATGCCTGCCTCCACAGCTTTTTCCTTGGGGACATGCCTAATTCCTGGCTGATTTGCCTTTCTCGTCTTAGGGTTGGGGTTCGGCCTAGGGCTAGGATTTTTAAAATCAGGAAGCCCTGAGTTCCAGGCACACTGGAGCTGTGAAAGGCATCCAAAAGCGAGTGCAAAAGTGCCACAACATGGCTGCTTTCATGGCTTTTTCCTTGGCAAGAAGCCTAACACCAGGCTGATTTACCTTCCCAGGGTTACTGTTAGGCTTAGGCCTAGGGCTAGGATTTTTGAAACTAGGAAGCCCTGGGCTCCAGGCACACTGCAGCTGTTCAAGGCATCCCAAGGGGAGTACAAAAGTGCAACAACATGGCAGCTTTCACAGCTTTTTCCTTGGCACCATCCCTATACCTAGGCTGATTTATCTGCCTAGGGTTAGGGTTAGGCTTCAGCCTAGGGCTTGGATTTCTTTAACCAGGAAGCCCTGAGTTCCAGGCTTACTTCATCTGCCAAAGGCATCCCAAAGGGAGTGCAGAAGTGCCACAACATGGCTGCTTTCACGGCTTTTCCCTTAGGAAGAACCCTAATACCCGGCTGATTTACCTTCCTAGGGTTACTGTTAGGCTTAGGCCTAGGACTTTTAAAACCAGGAAGCCCTGGGCTCCAGGCACACTGCAGCTGTTCAAGGCATCCCAAGGGGAGCGCAAAAGTGACGCAACTTGGCTGCCACCACTGATATTTCCATGAGACCATCCCGAACCATAGGCTGATTTTCCTTCCTAGGCTTAAGGTTTGAGTTACGCCTAGGGTAAGGGCTCTATTAACCAGAAAGCCCTGAGTTCCAAGAACACAGCAGCTGCGAAGGACTAGCCAAGAAGAGCGCAAAAGTAGCACAACATGCCTGCCTCCACAGCTTTTTCCTTGGGGACATGCCTAATTCCTGGCTGATTTGCCTTTCTCGTCTTAGGGTTGGGGTTCGGCCTAGGGCTAGGATTTTTAAAATCAGGAAGCCCTGAGTTCCAGGCACACTGGAGCTGTGAAAGGCATCCAAAAGCGAGTGCAAAAGTGCCACAACATGGCTGCTTTCATGGCTTTTTCCTTGGCAAGAAGCCTAACACCAGGCTGAGTTACCTTCCCAGGGTTACTGTTAGGCTTAGGCCTAAGGCTAGGATTTTTAAAACTAGGAAGCCCTGGGCTCCAGGCACACTGCAGCTGTTCAAGGCATCCCAAGGGGAGTACAAAAGTGCAACAACATGGCAGCTTTCACAGCTTTTTCCTTGGCACCATCCCTATACCTAGGCTGATTTATCTGCCTAGGGTTAGGGTTAGGCTTCAGCCTAGGGCTTGGATTTCTTGAACCAGGAAGCCCTGAGTTCCAGGCTTACTTCATCTGCCAAAGGCATCCCAAAGGGAGTGCAGAAGTGCCACAACATGGCTGCTTTCACGGCTTTTCCCTTAGGAAGAACCCTAATACCCGGCTGATTTACCTTCCTAGGGTTACTGTTAGGCTTAGGCCTAGGACTTTTAAAACCAGGAAGCCCTGGGCTCCAGGCACACTGCAGCTGCGAAAGGCATCCCAAGGGGAGCGCAAAAGTGACGCAACTTGGCTGCCACCACTGATATTTCCATGAGACCATCCCGAACCATAGGCTGATTTTCCTTCCTAGGCTTAAGGTTTGAGTTACGCCTAGGGTAAGGGCTCTATTAACCAGAAAGCCCTGAGTTCCAAGAACACAGCAGCTGCGAAGGACTAGCCAAGAAGAGCGCAAAAGTAGCACAACATGCCTGCCTCCACAGCTTTTTCCTTGGGGACATGCCTAATTCCTGGCTGATTTGCCTTTCTCGTCTTAGGGCTGGGGTTCGGCCTAGGGCTAGGATTTTTAAAATCAGGAAGCCCTGAGTTCCAGGCACACTGCAGCTGTGAAAGGCATCCAAAAGGGAGTGCAAAAGTGCCACAACATGGCTGCTTTCACGGCTTTTTCCTTGGCAAGAAGCCTAACACCAGGCTGATTTCCCTTCCCAGGGTTACTGTTAGGCTTAGGCCTAGGGCTAGGATTTTTGAAACTAGGAAGCCCTGGGCTCCAGGCACACTGCAGCTGTTCAAGGCATCCCAAGGGGAGTACAAAAGTGCAACAACATGGCAGCTTTCACAGCTTTTTCCTTGGCACCATCCCTATACCTAGGCTGATTTATCTGCCTAGGGTTAGGGTTAGGCTTCAGCCTAGGGCTTGGATTTCTTTAACCAGGAAGCCCTGAGTTCCAGGCTTACTTCATCTGCCAAAGGCATCCCAAAGGGAGTGCAGAAGTGCCACAACATGGCTGCTTTCACGGCTTTTCCCTTAGGAAGAACCCTAATACCCGGCTGATTTACCTTCCTAGGGTTACTGTTAGGCTTAGGCCTAGGACTTTTAAAACCAGGAAGCCCTGGGCTCCAGGCACACTGCAGCTGCGAAAGTCATCCCAAGGGGAGCGCAAAAGTGACGCAACTTGGCTGCCACCACTGATATTTCCATGAGACCATCCCGAACCATAGGCTGATTTTCCTTCCTAGGCTTAAGGTTTGAGTTACGCCTAGGGTAAGGGTCCAATTAACCAGAAAGCCCTGAGTTCCAAGAACACAGCAGCTGCGAAGGACTAGCCAAGAAGAGCGCAAAAGTACCACAACATGCCTGCCTCCACAGCTTTTTCCTTGGGGACATGCCTAATTCCTGGCTGATTTGCCTTTCTCGTCTTAGGGTTGGGGTTCGGCCTAGGGCTAGGATTTTTAAAATCAGGAAGCCCTGAGTTCCAGGCACACTGGAGCTGTGAAAGGCATCCAAAAGCGAGTGCAAAAGTGCCACAACATGGCTGCTTTCATGGCTTTTTCCTTGGCAAGAAGCCTAACACCAGGCTGATTTACCTTCCCAGGGTTACTGTTAGGCTTAGGCCTAGGGCTAGGATTTTTGAAACTAGGAAGCCCTGGGCTCCAGGCACACTGCAGCTGTTCAAGGCATCCCAAGGGGAGTACAAAAGTGCAACAACATGGCAGCTTTCACAGCTTTTTCCTTGGCACCATCCCTATACCTAGGCTGATTTATCTGCCTAGGGTTAGGGTTAGGCTTCAGCCTAGGGCTTGGATTTCTTTAACCAGGAAGCCCTGAGTTCCAGGCTTACTTCATCTGCCAAAGGCATCCCAAAGGGAGTGCAGAAGTGCCACAACATGGCTGCTTTCACGGCTTTTCCCTTAGGAAGAACCCTAATACCCGGCTGATTTACCTTCCTAGGGTTACTGTTAGGCTTAGGCCTAGGACTTTTAAAACCAGGAAGCCCTGGGCTCCAGGCACACTGCAGCTGTTCAAGGCATCCCAAGGGGAGCGCAAAAGTGACGCAACTTGGCTGCCACCACTGATATTTCCATGAGACCATCCCGAACCATAGGCTGATTTTCCTTCCTAGGGTTAAGGTTTGAGTTACGCCTAGGGTAAGGGCTCTATTAACCAGAAAGCCCTGAGTTCCAAGAACACAGCAGCTGCGAAGGACTAGCCAAGAAGAGCGCAAAAGTAGCACAACATGCCTGCCTCCACAGCTTTTTCCTTGGGGACATGCCTAATTCCTGGCTGATTTGCCTTTCTCGTCTTAGGGTTGGGGTTCGGCCTAGGGCTAGGATTTTTAAAATCAGGAAGCCCTGAGTTCCAGGCACACTGCAGCTGTGAAAGGCATCCAAAAGTGAGTGCAAAAGTGCCACAACATGGCTGCTTTCATGGCTTTTTCCTTGGCAAGAAGCCTAACACCAGGCTGAGTTACCTTCCCAGGGTTACTGTTAGGCTTAGGCCTAAGGCTAGGATTTTTAAAACTAGGAAGCCCTGGGCTCCAGGCACACTGCAGCTGTTCAAGGCATCCCAAGGGGAGTACAAAAGTGCAACAACATGGCAGCTTTCACAGCTTTTTCCTTGGCACCATCCCTATACCTAGGCTGATTTATCTGCCTAGGGTTAGGGTTAGGCTTCAGCCTAGGGCTTGGATTTCTTGAACCAGGAAGCCCTGAGTTCCAGGCTTACTTCATCTGCCAAAGGCATCCCAAAGGGAGTGCAGAAGTGCCACAACATGGCTGCTTTCACGGCTTTTCCCTTAGGAAGAACCCTAATACCCGGCTGATTTACCTTCCTAGGGTTACTGTTAGGCTTAGGCCTAGGACTTTTAAAACCAGGAAGCCCTGGGCTCCAGGCACACTGCAGCTGCGAAAGGCATCCCAAGGGGAGCGCAAAAGTGACGCAACTTGGCTGCCACCACTGATATTTCCATGAGACCATCCCGAACCATAGGCTGATTTTCCTTCCTAGGCTTAAGGTTTGAGTTACGCCTAGGGTAAGGGCTCTATTAACCAGAAAGCCCTGAGTTCCAAGAACACAGCAGCTGCGAAGGACTAGCCAAGAAGAGCGCAAAAGTACCACAACATGCCTGCCTCCACAGCTTTTTCCTTGGGGACATGCCTAATCCCTGGCTGATTTGCCTTTCTCGTCTTAGGGTTGGGGTTCGGCCTAGGGCTAGGATTTTTAAAATCAGGAAGCCCTGAGTTCCAGGCACACTGGAGCTGTGAAAGGCATCCAAAAGGGAGTGCAAAAGTGCCACAACATGGCTGCTTTCACGGCTTTTTCCTTGGCAAGAAGCCTAACACCAGGCTGATTTCCCTTCCCAGGGTTACTGTTAGGCTTAGGCCTAGGGCTAGGATTTTTGAAACTAGGAAGCCCTGGGCTCCAGGCACACTGCAGCTGTTCAAGGCATCCCAAGGGGAGTACAAAAGTGCAACAACATGGCAGCTTTCACAGCTTTTTCCTTGGCACCATCCCTATACCTAGGCTGATTTATCTGCCTAGGGTTAGGGTTAGGCTTCAGCCTAGGGCTTGGATTTCTTTAACCAGGAAGCCCTGAGTTCCAGGCTTACTTCATCTGCCAAAGGCATCCCAAAGGGAGTGCAGAAGTGCCACAACATGGCTGCTTTCACGGCTTTTCCCTTAGGAAGAACCCTAATACCCGGCTGATTTACCTTCCTAGGGTTACTGTTAGGCTTAGGCCTAGGACTTTTAAAACCAGGAAGCCCTGGGCTCCAGGCACACTGCAGCTGCGAAAGACATCCCAAGAGGAGCGCAAAAGTGACGCAACTTGGCTGCCACCACTGATATTTCCATGAGACCATCCCGAACCATAGGCTGATTTTCCTTCCTAGGCTTAAGGTTTGAGTTACGCCTAGGGTAAGGGCTCTATTAACCAGAAAGCCCTGAGTTCCAAGAACACAGCAGCTGCGAAGGACTAGCCAAGAAGAGCGCAAAAGTAGCACAACATGCCTGCCTCCACAGCTTTTTCCTTGGGGACATGCCTAATTCCTGGCTGATTTGCCTTTCTCGTCTTAGGGTTGGGGTTCAGCCTAGGGCTAGGATTTTTAAAATCAGGAAGCCCTGAGTTCCAGGCACACTGCAGCTGTGAAAGGCATCCAAAAGGGAGTGCAAAAGTGCCACAACATGGCTGCTTTCACGGCTTTTTCCTTGGCAAGAAGCCTAACACCAGGCTGATTTTACCTTCCCAGGGTTACTGTTAGGCTTAGGCTAGGGCTAGGATTTTTAAAACTAGGAAGCCCTGGGCTCCAGGCACACTGCAGCTGTTCAAGGCATCCCAAGGGGAGTACAAAAGTGCAACAACATGGCAGCTTTCACAGCTTTTTCCTTGGCACCATCCCTATACCTAGGCTGATTTATCTGCCTAGGGTTAGGGTTAGGGTTCAGCCTAGGGCTTGGATTTCTTTAACCAGGAAGCCCTGAGTTCCAGGCTTACTTCATCTGCCAAAGGCATCCCAAAGGGAGTGCAGAAGTGCCACAACATGGCTGCTTCACGGCTTTTCCCTTAGGAAGAACCCTAATACCCGGCTGATTTACCTTCCTAGGGTTACTGTTAGGCTTAGGCCTAGGACTTTTAAACCAGGAAGCCCTGGACTCCAGGCACACTGCAGCTGCGAAAGGCATCCCAAGGGGAGCGCAAAAGTGACGCAACTTGGCTGCCACCACTGATATTTCCATGAGACCATCCCGAACCATAGGCTGATTTTCCTTCCTAGGGTTAAGGTTTGAGTTACGCCTAGGGTAAGGGCTCTATTAACCAGAAAGCCCTGAGTTCCAAGAACACAGCAGCTGCGAAGGACTAGCCAAGAAGAGCGCAAAAGTAGCACAACATGCCTGCCTCCACAGCTTTTTCCTTGGGGACATGCCTAATTCCTGGCTGATTTGCCTTTCTCGTCTTAGGGTTGGGGTTCGGCCTAGGGCTAGGATTTTTTAAAATCAGGAAGCCCTGAGTTCCAGGCACACTGGAGCTGTGAAAGGCATCCAAAAGTGAGTGCAAAAGTGCCACAACATGGCTGCTTTCATGGCTTTTTCCTTGGCAAGAAGCCTAACACCAGGCTGAGTTACTTTCCCAGGGTTACTGTTAGGCTTAGGCCTAGGGCTAGGATTTTTAAAACTAGGAAGCCCTGGGCTCCAGGCACACTGCAGCTGTTCAAGGCATCCCAAGGGGAGTACAAAAGTGGCAACAACATGGGCAGCTTTCACAGCTTTTTCCTTGGCACCATCCCTATACCTAGGCTGATTTATCTGCCTAGGGTTAGGGTTAGGGTTCAGCCTAGGGCTTGATTTCTTGAACCAGGAAGCCCTGAGTTCCAGGCTTACTTCATCTGCCACAGGCATCCCAAAGCGAGTGCAGAAGTGCCACAACATGGCTGCTTTCACGGCTTTTCCCTTAGGGAAGAACCCTAATACCCGGCTGATTTACCTTCCTAGGGTTACTGTTAGGCTTAGGCCTAGGACTTTTAAAACCAGGAAGCCCTGGGCTCCAGGCACACTGCAGCTGCGAAAGCGCATCCCAAGGGGAGCGCAAAAGTGACGCAACTTGGCTGCCACCACTGATATTTTCCATGAGACCATCCCGAACCATAGGCTGATTTTCCTTCCTAGGCTTAAGGTTTGAGTTACGCCTAGGGTAAGGGCTCTATTAACCAGAAAGCCCTGAGTTCCAGAACACAGCAGCTGCGAAGGACTAGCCAAGAAGAGCGCAAAAGTAGTCACAACATGCCTGCCTCCACAGCTTTTTCCTTGGGGACATGCCTAATTCCTGGCTGATTTTGCCTTTCTCGTCTTAGGGTTGGGGTTCGGCCTAGGGCTAGGATTTTTAAAATCAGGAAGCCCTGAGTTCCAGGCACACTGGAGCTGTGAAAGGCATCCAAAAGGGAGTGCAAAAGTGCCACAACATGGCTGCTTTCACGGCTTTTTCCTTGGCAAGAAGCCTAACACCAGGCTGATTCTCCCTTCCCAGGGTTACTGTTAGGCTTAGGCCTAGGGCTAGGATTTTTGAAACTAGGAAGCCCTGGGCTCCAGGCACACTGCAGCTGTTCGAAGGCATCCCAAGGGGACTACAAAAGTTGCAACAACATGGCAGCTTTCACAGCTTTTTCCTTGGCACCATCCCTATACCTAGGCTGATTTATCTGCCTAGGGTTAGGGTTAGGCTTCAGCCTAGGGCTTGGATTTCTTTAACCAGGAAGCCCTGAGTTCCAGGCTTACTTCATCTGCCAAAGGCATCCCAAAGGGAGTGCAGAAGTGCCACAACATGGCTGCTTTCACGGCTTTTCCCTTAGGAAGAACCCTAATACCCGGCTGATTTACCTTCCTAGGGTTACTGTTAGGCTTAGGCCTAGGACTTTTAAACCAGGAAGCCCTGGGCTCCAGGCACACTGCAGCTGCGAAAGGCATCCCAAGAGGAGCGCAAAAGTGATGCAACTTGGCTGCCACCACTGATATTTCCATGAGACCATCCCGAACCATAGGCTGATTTTCCTTCTCTAGGCTTAAGGGTTTGAGTACGCCTAGGGTAAGGGGCTCTATTAACCAGAAAGCCCTGAGTTCCAAGAACACAGCAGCTGCGAAGAGACTAGCCAAGAAGAGCGCAAAAGTAGCACAACATGCCTGCCTCCACAGCTTTTTCCTTGGGGACATGCCTAATTCCTGGCTGATTTGCCTTTCTCGTCTTAGGGCTGGGGGTTCGGCCTAGGGCTAGGATTTTTAAAATCAGGAAGCCCTGAGTTCCAGGCACACTGGAGCTGTGAAAGGCATCCAAAAGGGGAGTGCAAAAGTGCCACAACATGGCTGCTTGCACGGCTTTTTCCTTGGCAAGAAGCCTAACACCAGGCTGATTTACCTTCCCAGGGTTACTGTTAGGCTTAGGCCTAGGGCTAGGATTTTTGAAACTAGGAAGCCCTGGGCTCCAGGCACACTGCAGCTGTTCAAGGCATCCCAAGGGGAGTACAAAAGTGCAACAACATGGCAGCTTTCACAGCCTTTTTCCTTGGCACCATCCCTATACCTAGGCTGATTTATCTGCCTAGGGTTAGGGTTAGGGTTCAGCCTAGGGCTTGGATTTCTTTAACCAGGAAGCCCTGAGTTCCAGGCTTACTTCATCTGCCAAAGGCATCCCAAAGGGAGTGCAGAAGTGCCACAACATGGCTGCTTTCACGGCTTTTCCCTTAGGAAGAACCCTAATACCCGGCTGATTTACCTTCCTAGGGTTACTGTTAGGCTTAGGCCTAGGACTTTTAAAACCAGGAAGCCCTGGGCTCCAGGCACACTGCAGCTGCGAAAGGCATCCCAAGGGGAGCGCAAAAGTGACGCAACTTGGCTGCCACCACTGATATTTCCATGAGACCATCCCGAACCATAGGCTGATTTTCCTTCCTAGGCTTAAGGTTTGAGTTACGCCTAGGGTAAGGGCTCTATTAAACCAGAAAGCCCTGAGTTCCAAGAACACAGCAGCTGCGAAGGACTAGCCAAGAAGAGCGCAAAAGTACCACAACATGCTTTTTCCTTGGGGACATGCCTAATTCCTGGCTGATTTGCCTTTCTCGTCTTAGGGTTGGGGTTCGGCCTAGGGCTAGGATTTTTAAAATCAGGAAGCCCTGAGTTCCAGGCACACTGGAGCTGTGAAAGGCATCCAAAAGGGAGTGCAAAAGTGCCACAACATGGCTGCTTTCACGGCTTTTTCCTTGGCAAGAAGCCTAACACCAGGCTGATTTCCCTTCCCAGGGTTACTGTTAGGCTTAGGCCTAGGGCTAGGATTTTTGAAACTAGGAAGCCCTGGGCTCCAGGCACACTGCAGCTGTTCAAGGCATCCCAAGGGGAGTACAAAAGTGCAACAACATGGCAGCTTTCACAGCTTTTTCCTTGGCACCATCCCTATACCTAGGCTGATTTATCTGCCTAGGGTTAGGGTTAGGCTTCAGCCTAGGGCTTGGATTTCTTTAACCAGGAAGCCCTGAGTTCCAGGCTTACTTCATCTGCCAAAGGCATCCCAAAGGGAGTGCAGAAGTGCCACAACATGGCTGCTTTCACGGCTTTTCCCTTAGGAAGAACCCTAATACCCGGCTGATTTACCTTCCTAGGGTTACTGTTAGGCTTAGGCCTAGGACTTTTAAAACCAGGAAGCCCTGGGCTCCAGGCACACTGCAGCTGCGAAAGGCATCCCAAGAGGAGCGCAAAAGTGATGCAACTTGGCTGCCACCACTGATATTTCCATGAGACCATCCCGAACCATAGGCTGATTTTCCTTCCTAGGCTTAAGGTTTGAGTTACGCCTAGGGTAAGGGCTCTATTAACCAGAAAGCCCTGAGTTCCAAGAACACAGCAGCTGCGAAGGACTAGCCAAGAAGAGCGCAAAAGTAGCACAACATGCCTGCCTCCACAGCTTTTTCCTTGGGGACATGCCTAATTCCTGGCTGATTTGCCTTTCTCGTCTTAGGGCTGGGGTTCGGCCTAGGGCTAGGATTTTTAAAATCAGGAAGCCCTGAGTTCCAGGCACACTGCAGCTGTGAAAGGCATCCAAAAGGGAGTGCAAAAGTGCCACAACATGGCTGCTTTCACGGCTTTTTCCTTGGCAAGAAGCCTAACACCAGGCTGATTTACCTTCCCAGGGTTACTGTTAGGCTTAGGCCTAGGGCTAGGATTTTTGAAACTAGGAAGCCCTGGGCTCCAGGCACACTGCAGCTGTTCAAGGCATCCCAAGGGGAGTACAAAAGTGCAACAACATGGCAGCTTTCACAGCTTTTTCCTTGGCACCATCCCTATACCTAGGCTGATTTATCTGCCTAGGGTTAGGGTTAGGGTTCAGCCTAGGGCTTGGATTTCTTTAACCAGGAAGCCCTGAGTTCCAGGCTTACTTCATCTGCCAAAGGCATCCCAAAGGGAGTGCAGAAGTGCCACAACATGGCTGCTTTCACGGCTTTTCCCTTAGGAAGAACCCTAATACCCGGCTGATTTACCTTCCTAGGGTTACTGTTAGGCTTAGGCCTAGGACTTTTAAAACCAGGAAGCCCTGGGCTCCAGGCACACTGCAGCTGCGAAAGTCATCCCAAGGGGAGCGCAAAAGTGACGCAACTTGGCTGCCACCACTGATATTTCCATGAGACCATCCCGAACCATAGGCTGATTTTCCTTCCTAGGCTTAAGGTTTGAGTTACGCCTAGGGTAAGGGTCCAATTAACCAGAAAGCCCTGAGTTCCAAGAACACAGCAGCTGCGAAGGACTAGCCAAGAAGAGCGCAAAAGTAGCACAACATGCCTGCCTCCACAGCTTTTTCCTTGGGGACATGCCTAATTCCTGGCTGATTTGCCTTTCTCGTCTTAGGGTTGGGGTTCGGCCTAGGGCTAGGATTTTTAAAATCAGGAAGCCCTGAGTTCCAGGCACACTGGAGCTGTGAAAGGCATCCAAAAGCGAGTGCAAAAGTGCCACAACATGGCTGCTTTCATGGCTTTTTCCTTGGCAAGAAGCCTAACACCAGGCTGATTTACCTTCCCAGGGTTACTGTTAGGCTTAGGCCTAGGGCTAGGATTTTTGAAACTAGGAAGCCCTGGGCTCCAGGCACACTGCAGCTGTTCAAGGCATCCCAAGGGGAGTACAAAAGTGCAACAACATGGCAGCTTTCACAGCTTTTTCCTTGGCACCATCCCTATACCTAGGCTGATTTATCTGCCTAGGGTTAGGGTTAGGCTTCAGCCTAGGGCTTGGATTTCTTTAACCAGGAAGCCCTGAGTTCCAGGCTTACTTCATCTGCCAAAGGCATCCCAAAGGGAGTGCAGAAGTGCCACAACATGGCTGCTTTCACGGCTTTTCCCTTAGGAAGAACCCTAATACCCGGCTGATTTACCTTCCTAGGGTTACTGTTAGGCTTAGGCCTAGGACTTTTAAAACCAGGAAGCCCTGGGCTCCAGGCACACTGCAGCTGTTCAAGGCATCCCAAGGGGAGCGCAAAAGTGACGCAACTTGGCTGCCACCACTGATATTTCCATGAGACCATCCCGAACCATAGGCTGATTTTCCTTCCTAGGGTTAAGGTTTGAGTTACGCCTAGGGTAAGGGCTCTATTAACCAGAAAGCCCTGAGTTCCAAGAACACAGCAGCTGCGAAGGACTAGCCAAGAAGAGCGCAAAAGTACCACAACATGCCTGCCTCCACAGCTTTTTCCTTGGGGACATGCCTAATTCCTGGCTGATTTGCCTTTCTCGTCTTAGGGTTGGGGTTCGGCCTAGGGCTAGGATTTTTAAAATCAGGAAGCCCTGAGTTCCAGGCACACTGGAGCTGTGAAAGGCATCCAAAAGGGAGTGCAAAAGTGCCACAACATGGCTGCTTTCACGGCTTTTTCCTTGGCAAGAAGCCTAACACCAGGCTGATTTCCCTTCCCAGGGTTACTGTTAGGCTTAGGCCTAGGGCTAGGATTTTTGAAACTAGGAAGCCCTGGGCTCCAGGCACACTGCAGCTGTTCAAGGCATCCCAAGGGGAGTACAAAAGTGCAACAACATGGCAGCTTTCACAGCTTTTTCCTTGGCACCATCCCTATACCTAGGCTGATTTATCTGCCTAGGGTTAGGGTTAGGCTTCAGCCTAGGGCTTGGATTTCTTTAACCAGGAAGCCCTGAGTTCCAGGCTTACTTCATCTGCCAAAGGCATCCCAAAGGGAGTGCAGAAGTGCCACAACATGGCTGCTTTCACGGCTTTTCCCTTAGGAAGAACCCTAATACCCGGCTGATTTACCTTCCTAGGGTTACTGTTAGGCTTAGGCCTAGGACTTTTAAAACCAGGAAGCCCTGGGCTCCAGGCACACTGCAGCTGCGAAAGGCATCCCAAGAGGAGCGCAAAAGTGACGCAACTTGGCTGCCACCACTGATATTTCCATGAGACCATCCCGAACCATAGGCTGATTTTCCTTCCTAGGCTTAAGGTTTGAGTTACGCCTAGGGTAAGGGCTCTATTAACCAGAAAGCCCTGAGTTCCAAGAACACAGCAGCTGCGAAGGACTAGCCAAGAAGAGCGCAAAAGTAGCACAACATGCCTGCCTCCACAGCTTTTTCCTTGGGGACATGCCTAATTCCTGGCTGATTTGCCTTTCTCGTCTTGGGGCTGGGGTTCGGCCTAGGGCTAGGATTTTTAAAATCAGGAAGCCCTGAGTTCCAGGCACACTGGAGCTGTGAAAGGCATCCAAAAGGGAGTGCAAAAGTGCCACAACATGGCTGCTTTCACGGCTTTTTCCTTGGCAAGAAGCCTAACACCAGGCTGATTTACCTTCCCAGGGTTACTGTTAGGCTTAGGCCTAGGGCTAGGATTTTTGAAACTAGGAAGCCCTGGGCTCCAGGCACACTGCAGCTGTTCAAGGCATCCCAAGGGGAGTACAAAAGTGCAACAACATGGCAGCTTTCACAGCTTTTTCCTTGGCACCATCCCTATACCTAGGCTGATTTATCTGCCTAGGGTTAGGGTTAGGGTTCAGCCTAGGGCTTGGATTTCTTTAACCAGGAAGCCCTGAGTTCCAGGCTTACTTCATCTGCCAAAGGCATCCCAAAGGGAGTGCAGAAGTGCCACAACATGGCTGCTTTCACGGCTTTTCCCTTAGGAAGAACCCTAATACCCGGCTGATTTACCTTCCTAGGGTTACTGTTAGGCTTAGGCCTAGGACTTTTAAAACCAGGAAGCCCTGGGCTCCAGGCACACTGCAGCTGCGAAAGGCATCCCAAGGGGAGCGCAAAAGTGACGCAACTTGGCTGCCACCACTGATATTTCCATGAGACCATCCCGAACCATAGGCTGATTTTCCTTCCTAGGCTTAAGGTTTGAGTTACGCCTAGGGTAAGGGTCCAATTAACCAGAAAGCCCTGAGTTCCAAGAACACAGCAGCTGCGAAGGACTAGCCAAGAAGAGCGCAAAAGTAGCACAACATGCCTGCCTCCACAGCTTTTTCCTTGGGGACATGCCTAATTCCTGGCTGATTTGCCTTTCTCGTCTTAGGGTTGGGGTTCGGCCTAGGGCTAGGATTTTTAAAATCAGGAAGCCCTGAGTTCCAGGCACACTGGAGCTGTGAAAGGCATCCAAAAGCGAGTGCAAAAGTGCCACAACATGGCTGCTTTCATGGCTTTTTCCTTGGCAAGAAGCCTAACACCAGGCTGATTTACCTTCCCAGGGTTACTGTTAGGCTTAGGCCTAGGGCTAGGATTTTTGAAACTAGGAAGCCCTGGGCTCCAGGCACACTGCAGCTGTTCAAGGCATCCCAAGGGGAGTACAAAAGTGCAACAACATGGCAGCTTTCACAGCTTTTTCCTTGGCACCATCCCTATACCTAGGCTGATTTATCTGCCTAGGGTTAGGGTTAGGGTTCAGCCTAGGGCTTGGATTTCTTTAACCAGGAAGCCCTGAGTTCCAGGCTTACTTCATCTGCCAAAGGCATCCCAAAGGGAGTGCAGAAGTGCCACAACATGGCTGCTTTCACGGCTTTTCCCTTAGGAAGAACCCTAATACCCGGCTGATTTACCTTCCTAGGGTTACTGTTAGGCTTAGGCCTAGGACTTTTAAAACCAGGAAGCCCTGGGCTCCAGGCACACTGCAGCTGCGAAAGGCATCCCAAGGGGAGCGCAAAAGTGACGCAACTTGGCTGCCACCACTGATATTTCCATGAGACCATCCCGAACCATAGGCTGATTTTCCTTCCTAGGCTTAAGGTTTGAGTTACGCCTAGGGTAAGGGTTCTATTAACCAGAAAGCCCTGAGTTCCAAGAACACAGCAGCTGCGAAGGACTAGCCAAGAAGAGCGCAAAAGTAGCACAACATGCCTGCCTCCACAGCTTTTTCCTTGGGGACATGCCTAATTCCTGGCTGATTTGCCTTTCTCGTCTTAGGGTTGGGGTTCGGCCTAGGGCTAGGATTTTTAAAATCAGGAAGCCCTGAGTTCCAGGCACACTGCAGCTGTGAAAGGCATCCAAAAGCGAGTGCAAAAGTGCCACAACATGGCTGCTTTCATGGCTTTTTCCTTTGCAAGAAGCCTAACACCAGGCTGATTTACCTTCCCAGGGTTACTGTTAGGCTTAGGCCTAGGGCTAGGATTTTTAAAACTAGGAAGCCCTGGGCTCCAGGCACACTGCAGCTGTTCAAGGCATCCCAAGGGGAGTACAAAAGTGCAACAACATGGCAGCTTTCACAGCTTTTTCCTTGGCACCATCCCTATACCTAGGCTGATTTATCTGCCTAGGGTTAGGGTTAGGCTTCAGCCTAGGGCTTGGATTTCTTTAACCAGGAAGCCCTGAGTTCCAGGCTTACTTCATCTGCCAAAGGCATCCCAAAGGGAGTGCAGAAGTGCCACAACATGGCTGCTTTCACGGCTTTTCCCTTAGGAAGAACCCTAATACCCGGCTGATTTACCTTCCTAGGGTTACTGTTAGGCTTAGGCCTAGGACTTTTAAAACCAGGAAGCCCTGGGCTCCAGGCACACTGCAGCTGCGAAAGGCATCCCAAGGGGAGCGCAAAAGTGACGCAACTTGGCTGCCACCACTGATATTTCCATGAGACCATCCCGAACCATAGGCTGATTTTCCTTCCTAGGCTTAAGGTTTGAGTTACGCCTAGGGTAAGGGTCCAATTTACCAGAAAGCCCTGAGTTCCAAGAACACAGCAGCTGCGAAGGACTAGCCAAGAAGAGCGCAAAAGTAGCACAACATGCCTGCCTCCACAGCTTTTTCCTTGGGGACATGCCTAATTCCTGGCTGATTTGCCTTTCTCGTCTTAGGGTTGGGGTTCGGCCTAGGGCTAGGATTTTTAAAATCAGGAAGCCCTGAGTTCCAGGCACACTGCAGCTGTGAAAGGCATCCAAAAGGGAGTGCAAAAGTGCCACAACATGGCTGCTTTCACGGCTTTTTCCTTGGCAAGAAGCCTAACACCAGGCTGATTTACCTTCCCAGGGTTACTGTTAGGCTTAGGCCTAGGGCTAGGATTTTTAAAACTAGGAAGCCCTGGGCTCCAGGCACACTGCAGCTGTTCAAGGCATCCCAAGGGGAGTACAAAAGTGCAACAACATGGCAGCTTTCACAGCTTTTTCCTTGGCACCATCCCTATACCTAGGCTGATTTATCTGCCTAGGGTTAGGGTTCAGCCTAGGGCTTGGATTTCTTTAACCAGGAAGCCCTGAGTTCCAGGCTTACTTCATCTGCCAAAGGCATCCCAAAGGGAGTGCAGAAGTGCCACAACATGGCTGCTTTCACGGCTTTTCCCTTAGGAAGAACCCTAATACCCGGCTGATTTACCTTCCTAGGGTTACTGTTAGGCTTAGGCCTAGGACTTTTAAAACCAGGAAGCCCTGGGCTCCAGGCACACTGCAGCTGCGAAAGGCAGCCCAAGGGGAGCGCAAAAGTGACGCAACTTGGCTGCCACCACTGATATTTCCATGAGACCATCCCGAACCATAGGCTGATTTTCCTTCCTAGGCTTAAGGTTTGAGTTACGCCTAGGGTAAGGGCTCTATTAACCAGAAAGCCCTGAGTTCCAAGAACACAGCAGCTGCGAAGGACTAGCCAAGAAGAGCGCAAAAGTAGCACAACATGCCTGCCTCCACAGCTTTTTCCTTGGGGACATGCCTAATTCCTGGCTGATTTGCCTTTCTCGTCTTAGGGTTGGGGTTCGGCCTAGGGCTAGGATTTTTAAAATCAGGAAGCCCTGAGTTCCAGGCACACTGCAGCTGTGAAAGGCATCCAAAAGGGAGTGCAAAAGTGCCACAACATGGCTGCTTTCACGGCTTTTTCCTTGGCAAGAAGCCTAACACCAGGCTGATTTACCTTCCCAGGGTTACTGTTAGGCTTAGGCCTAGGGCTAGGATTTTTAAAACTAGGAAGCCCTGGGCTCCAGGCACACTGCAGCTGTTCAAGGCATCCCAAGGGGAGTACAAAAGTGCTACAACATGGCAGCTTTCACAGCTTTTTCCTTGGCACCATCCCTATACCTAGGCTGATTTATCTGCCTAGGGTTAGGGTTAGGGTTCAGCCTAGGGCTTGGATTTCTTTAACCAGGAAGCCCTGAGTTCCAGGCTTACTTAATCTGCCAAAGGCATCCCAAAGGGAGTGCAGAAGTGCCACAACATGGCTGCTTTCACGGCTTTTCCCTTAGGAAGAACCCTAATACCCGGCTGATTTACCTTCCTAGGGTTACTGTTAGGCTTAGGCCTAGGACTTTTAAAACCAGGAAGCCCTGGGCTCCAGGCACACTGCAGCTGCGAAAGGCATCCCAAGGGGAGCACAAAAGTGACGCAACTTGGCTGCCACCACTGATATTTCCATGAGACCATCCCGAACCATAGGCTGATTTTCCTTCCTAGGGTTAAGGTTTGAGTTACGCCTAGGGTAAGGGCTCTATTAACCAGAAAGCCCTGAGTTCCAAGAACACAGCAGCTGCGAAGGACTAGCCAAGAAGAGCGCAAAAGTACCACAACATGTCTGCCTCCACAGCTTTTTCCTTGGGGACATGCCTAATTCCTGGCTGATTTGCCTTTCTTGTCTTAGGGTTGGGGTTCGGCCTACGGCTAGGATTTTTAAAATCAGGAAGCCCTGAGTTCCAGGCACACTGCAGCTGTGAAAGGCATCCAAAAGGGAGTGCAAAAGTGCCACAACATGGCTGCTTTCACGGCTTTTTCCTTGGCAAGAAGCCTAACACCAGGCTGATTTACCTTCCCAGGGTTACTGTTAGGCTTAGGCCTAGGGCTAGGATTTTTAAAACTAGGAAGCCCTGGGCTCCAGGCACACTGCAGCTGTTCAAGGCATCCCAAGGGGAGTACAAAAGTGCAACAACATGGCAGCTTTCACAGCTTTTTCCTTGGCACCATCCCTATACCTAGGCTGATTTATCTGCCTAGGGTTAGGGTTAGGCTTCAGCCTAGGGCTTGGATTTCTTTAACCAGGAAGCCCTGAGTTCCAGGCTTACTTCATCTGCCAAAGGCATCCCAAAGGGAGTGCAGAAGTGCCACAACATGGCTGCTTTCACGGCTTTTCCCTTAGGAAGAACCCTAATACCCGGCTGATTTACCTTCCTAGGGTTACTGTTAGGCTTAGGCCTAGGACTTTTAAAACCAGGAAGCCCTGGGCTCCAGGCACACTGCAGCTGCGAAAGGCATCCCAAGGGGAGCGCAAAAGTGACGCAACTTGGCTGCCACCACTGATATTTCCATGAGACCATCCCGAACCATAGGCTGATTTTCCTTCCTAGGGTTAAGGTTTGAGTTACGCCTAGGGTAAGGGCTCTATTAACCAGAAAGCCCTGAGTTCCAAGAACACAGCAGCTGCGAAGGACTAGCCAAGAAGAGCGCAAAAGTAGCACAACATGCCTGCCTCCACAGCTTTTTCCTTGGGGACATGCCTAATTCCTGGCTGATTTGCCTTTCTCGTCTTAGGGTTGGGGTTCGGCCTAGGGCTAGGATTTTTAAAATCAGGAAGCCCTGAGTTCCAGGCACACTGCAGCTGTGAAAGGCATCCAAAAGGGAGTGCAAAAGTGCCACAACATGGCTGCTTTCACGGCTTTTTCCTTGGCAAGAAGCCTAACACCAGGCTGATTTACCTTCCCAGGGTTACTGTTAGGCTTAGGCCTAGGGCTAGGATTTTTAAAACTAGGAAGCCCTGGGCTCCAGGCACACTGCAGCTGTTCAAGGCATCCCAAGGGGAGTACAAAAGTGCAACAACATGGCAGCTTTCACAGCTTTTTCCTTGGCACCATCCCTATACCTAGGCTGATTTATCTGCCTAGGGTTAGGGTTAGGGTTCAGCCTAGGGCTTGGATTTCTTTAACCAGGAAGCCCTGAGTTCCAGGCTTACTTCATCTGCCAAAGGCATCCCAAAGGGAGTGCAGAAGTGCCACAACATGGCTGCTTTCACGGCTTTTCCCTTAGGAAGAACCCTAATACCCGGCTGATTTACCTTCCTAGGGTTACTGTTAGGCTTAGGCCTAGGACTTTTAAAACCAGGAAGCCCTGGGCTCCAGGCACACTGCAGCTGCGAAAGGCATCCCAAGGGGAGCGCAAAAGTGACGCAACTTGGCTGCCACCACTGATATTTCCATGAGACCATCCCGAACCATAGGCTGATTTTCCTTCCTAGGGTTAAGGTTTGAGTTACGCCTGGGGTAAGGGTTCTATTAACCAGAAAGCCCTGAGTTCCAAGAACACAGCAGCTGCGAAGGACTAGCCAAGAAGAGCGCAAAAGTAGCACAACATGCCTGCCTCCACAGCTTTTTCCTTGGGGACATGCCTAATTCCTGGCTGATTTGCCTTTCTCGTCTTAGGGTTGGGGTTCGGCCTAGGGCTAGGATTTTTAAAATCAGGAAGCCCTGAGTTCCAAGCACACTGGAGCTGTGAAAGGCATCCAAAAGGGAGTGCAAAAGTGCCACAACATGGCTGCTTTCACGGCTTTTTCCTTGGCAAGAAGCCTAACACCAGGCTGATTTACCTTCCCAGGGTTACTGTTAGGCTTAGGCCTAGGGCTAGGATTTTTAAAACTAGGAAGCCCTGGGCTCCAGGCACACTGCAGCTGTTCAAGGCATCCCAAGGGGAGTACAAAAGTGCAACAACATGGCAGCTTTCACAGCTTTTTCCTTGGCACCATCCCTATACCTAGGCTGATTTATCTGCCTAGGGTTAGGGTTAGGCTTCAGCCTAGGGCTTGGATTTCTTGAACCAGGAAGCCCTGAGTTCCAGGCTTACTTCATCTGCCAAAGGCATCCCAAAGGGACTGCAGAAGTGCCACAACATGGCTGCTTTCACGGCTTTTCCCTTAGGAAGAACCCTAATACCCGGCTGATTTACCTTCCTAGGGTTACTGTTAGGCTTAGGCCTAGGACTTTTAAAACCAGGAAGCCCTGGGCTCCAGGCACACTGCAGCTGCGAAAGGCATCCCAAGGGGAGCGCAAAAGTGACGCAACTTGGCTGCCACCACTGATATTTCCATGAGACCATCCCGAACCATAGGCTGATTTTCCTTCCTAGGGTTAAGGTTTGAGTTACGCCTAGGGTAAGGGCTCTATTAACCAGAAAGCCCTGAGTTCCAAGAACACAGCAGCTGCGAAGGACTAGCCAAGAAGAGCGCAAAAGTAGCACAACATGCCTGCCTCCACAGCTTTTTCCTTGGGGACATGCCTAATTCCTGGCTGATTTGCCTTTCTCGTCTTAGGGTTGGGGTTCGGCCTAGGGCTAGGATTTTTAAAATCAGGAAGCCCTGAGTTCCAGGCACACTGGAGCTGTGAAAGGCATCCAAAAGGGAGTGCAAAAGTGCCACAACATGGCTGCTTTCACGGCTTTTCCCTTAGGAAGAAGCCTAACACCAGGCTGATTTACCTTCCCAGGGTTACTGTTAGGCTTAGGCCTAGGGCTAGGATTTTTAAAACTAGGAAGCCCTGGGCTCCAGGCACACTGCAGCTGTTCAAGGCATCCCAAGGGGAGTACAAAAGTGCAACAACATGGCAGCTTTCACAGCTTTTTCCTTGGCACCATCCCTATACCTAGGCTGATTTATCTGCCTAGGGTTAGGGTTCAGCCTAGGGCTTGGATTTCTTTAACCAGGAAGCCCTGAGTTCCAGGCTTACTTCATCTGCCAAAGGCATCCCAAAGGGAGTGCAGAAGTGCCACAACATGGCTGCTTTCACGGCTTTTCCCTTAGGAAGAACCCTAATACCCGGCTGATTTACCTTCCTAGGGTTACTGTTAGGCTTAGGCCTAGGACTTTTAAAACCAGGAAGCCCTGGGCTCCAGGCACACTGCAGCTGCGAAAGGCATCCCAAGGGGAGCGCAAAAGTGACGCAACTTGGCTGCCACCACTGATATTTCCATGAGACCATCCCGAACCATAGGCTGATTTTCCTTCCTAGGGTTAAGGTTTGAGTTACGCCTAGGGTAAGGGCTCTATTAACCAGAAAGCCCTGAGTTCCAAGAACACAGCAGCTGCGAAGGACTAGCCAAGAAGAGCGCAAAAGTAGCACAACATGCCTGCCTCCACAGCTTTTTCCTTGGGGACATGCCTAATTCCTGGCTGATTTGCCTTTCTCGTCTTAGGGTTGGGGTTCGGCCTAGGGCTAGGATTTTTAAAATCAGGAAGCCCTGAGTTCCAGGCACACTGCAGCTGTGAAAGGCATCCAAAAGGGAGTGCAAAAGTGCCACAACATGGCTGCTTTCACGGCTTTTTCCTTGGCAAGAAGCCTAACACCAGGCTGATTTACCTTCCCAGGGTTACTGTTAGGCTTAGGCCTAGGGCTAGGATTTTTAAAACTAGGAAGCCCTGGGCTCCAGGCACACTGCAGCTGTTCAAGGCATCCCAAGGGGAGTACAAAAGTGCTACAACATGGCAGCTTTCACAGCTTTTTCCTTGGCACCATCCCTATACCTAGGCTGATTTATCTGCCTAGGGTTAGGGTTAGGGTTCAGCCTAGGGCTTGGATTTCTTTAACCAGGAAGCCCTGAGTTCCAGGCTTACTTCATCTGCCAAAGGCATCCCAAAGGGAGTGCAGAAGTGCCACAACATGGCTGCTTTCACGGCTTTTCCCTTAGGAAGAACCCTAATACCCGGCTGATTTACCTTCCTAGGGTTACTGTTAGGCTTAGGCCTAGGACTTTTAAAACCAGGAAGCCCTGGGCTCCAGGCACACTGCAGCTGCGAAAGGCATCCCAAGGGGAGCGCAAAAGTGACGCAACTTGGCTGCCACCACTGATATTTCCATGAGACCATCCCGAACCATAGGCTGATTTTCCTTCCTAGGGTTAAGGTTTGAGTTACGCCTAGGGTAAGGGCTCTATTAACCAGAAAGCCCTGAATTCCAAGAACACAGCAGCTGCGAAGGACTAGCCAAGAAGAGCGCAAAAGTACCACAACATGCCTGCCTCCACAGCTTTTTCCTTGGGGACATGCCTAATTCCTGGCTGATTTGCCTTTCTCGTCTTAGGGTTGGGGTTCGGCCTAGGGCTAGGATTTTTAAAATCAGGAAGCCCTGAGTTCCAGGCACACTGCAGCTGTGAAAGGCATCCAAAAGGGAGTGCAAAAGTGCCACAACATGGCTGCTTTCACGGCTTTTTCCTTGGCAAGAAGCCTAACACCAGGCTGATTTACCTTCCCAGGGTTACTGTTAGGCTTAGGCCTAGGGCTAGGATTTTTAAAACTAGGAAGCCCTGGGCTCCAGGCACACTGCAGCTGTTCAAGGCATCCCAAGGGGAGTACAAAAGTGCAACAACATGGCAGCTTTCACAGCTTTTTCCTTGGCACCATCCCTATACCTAGGCTGATTTATCTGCCTAGGGTTAGGGTTAGGCTTCAGCCTAGGGCTTGGATTTCTTTAACCAGGAAGCCCTGAGTTCCAGGCTTACTTCATCTGCCAAAGGCATCCCAAAGGGAGTGCAGAAGTGCCACAACATGGCTGCTTTCACGGCTTTTCCCTTAGGAAGAACCCTAATACCCGGCTGATTTACCTTCCTAGGGTTACTGTTAGGCTTAGGCCTAGGACTTTTAAAACCAGGAAGCCCTGGGCTCCAGGCACACTGCAGCTGCGAAAGGCATCCCAAGGGGAGCGCAAAAGTGACGCAACTTGGCTGCCACCACTGATATTTCCATGAGACCATCCCGAACCATAGGCTGATTTTCCTTCCTAGGGTTAAGGTTTGAGTTACGCCTAGGGTAAGGGTTCTATTAACCAGAAAGTCCTGAGTTCCAAGAACACAGCAGCTGCGAAGGACTAGCCAAGAAGAGCGCAAAAGTAGCACAACATGCCTGCCTCCACAGCTTTTTCCTTGGGGACATGCCTAATTCCTGGCTGATTTGCCTTTCTCGTCTTAGGGTTGGGGTTCGGCCTAGGGCTAGGATTTTTAAAATCAGGAAGCCCTGAGTTCCAGGCACACTGGAGCTGTGAAAGGCATCCAAAAGGGAGTGCAAAAGTGCCACAACATGGCTGCTTTCACGGCTTTTTCCTTGGCAAGAAGCCTAACACCAGGCTGATTTACCTTCCCAGGGTTACTGTTAGGCTTAGGCCTAGGGCTAGGATTTTTAAAACTAGGAAGCCCTGGGCTCCAGGCACACTGCAGCTGTTCAAGGCATCCCAAGGGGAGTACAAAAGTGCAACAACATGGCAGCTTTCACAGCTTTTTCCTTGGCACCATCCCTATACCTAGGCTGATTTATCTGCCTAGGGTTAGGGTTAGGGTTCAGCCTAGGGCTTGGATTTCTTTAACCAGGAAGCCCTGAGTTCCAGGCTTACTTCATCTGCCAAAGGCATCCCAAAGGGAGTGCAGAAGTGCCACAACATGGCTGCTTTCACGGCTTTTCCCTTAGGAAGAACCCTAATACCCGGCTGATTTACCTTCCTAGGGTTACTGTTAGGCTTAGGCCTAGGACTTTTAAAACCAGGAAGCCCTGGGCTCCAGGCACACTGCAGCTGCGAAAGGCATCCCAAGGGGAGCGCAAAAGTGACGCAACTTGGCTGCCACCACTGATATTTCCATGAGACCATCCCGAACCATAGGCTGATATTCCTTCCTAGGGTTAAGGTTTGAGTTACGCCTAGGGTAAGGGTTCTATTAACCAGAAAGCCCTGAGTTCCAAGAACACAGCAGCTGCGAAGGACTAGCCAAGAAGAGCGCAAAAGTAGCACAACATGCCTGCCTCCACAGCTTTTTCCTTGGGGACATGCCTAATTCCTGGCTGATTTGCCTTTCTCGTCTTAGGGTTGGGGTTCGGCCTAGGGCTAGGATTTTTAAAATCAGGAAGCCCTGAGTTCCAGGCACACTGCAGCTGTGAAAGGCATCCAAAAGGGAGTGCAAAAGTGCCACAACATGGCTGCTTTCACGGCTTTTTCCTTGGCAAGAAGCCTAACACCAGGCTGATTTACCTTCCCAGGGTTACTGTTAGGCTTAGGCCTAGGGCTAGGATTTTTAAAACTAGGAAGCCCTGGGCTCCAGGCACACTGCAGCTGTTCAAGGCATCCCAAGGGGAGTACAAAAGTGCAACAACATGGCAGCTTTCACAGCTTTTTCCTTGGCACCATCCCTATACCTAGGCTGATTTATCTGCCTAGGGTTAGGGTTAGGGTTCAGCCTAGGGCTTGGATTTCTTTAACCAGGAAGCCCTGAGTTCCAGGCTTACTTCATCTGCCAAAGGCATCCCAAAGGGAGTGCAGAAGTGCCACAACATGGCTGCTTTCACGGCTTTTCCCTTAGGAAGAACCCTAATACCCGGCTGATTTACCTTCCCAGGGTTACTGTTAGGCTTAGGCCTAGGACTTTTAAAACCAGGAAGCCCTGGGCTCCAGGCACACTGCAGCTGCGAAAGGCATCCCAAGGGGAGCGCAAAAGTGACGCAACTTGGCTGCCACCACTGATATTTCCATGAGACCATCCCGAACCATAGGCTGATTTTCCTTCCTAGGGTTAAGGTTTGAGTTACGCCTAGGGTAAGGGTTCTATTAACCAGAAAGCCCTGAGTTCCAAGAACACAGCAGCTGCGAAGGACTAGCCAAGAAGAGCGCAAAAGTAGCACAACATGCCTGCCTCCACAGCTTTTTCCTTGGGGACATGCCTAATTCCTGGCTGATTTGCCTTTCTCGTCTTAGGGTTGGGGTTCGGCCTAGGGCTAGGATTTTTAAAATCAGGAAGCCCTGAGTTCCAGGCACACTGGAGCTGTGAAAGGCATCCAAAAGGGAGTGCAAAAGTGCCACAACATGGCTGCTTTCACGGCTTTTTCCTTGGCAAGAAGCCTAACACCAGGCTGATTTACCTTCCCAGGGTTACTGTTAGGCTTAGGCCTAGGGCTAGGATTTTTAAAACTAGGAAGCCCTGGGCTCCAGGCACACTGCAGCTGTTCAAGGCATCCCAAGGGGAGTACAAAAGTGCAACAACATGGCAGCTTTCACAGCTTTTTCCTTGGCACCATCCCTATACCTAGGCTGATTTATCTGCCTAGGGTTAGGGTTAGGGTTCAGCCTAGGGCTTGGATTTCTTTAACCAGGAAGCCCTGAGTTCCAGGCTTACTTCATCTGCCAAAGGCATCCCAAAGGGAGTGCAGAAGTGCCACAACATGGCTGCTTTCACGGCTTTTCCCTTAGGAAGAACCCTAATACCCGGCTGATTTACCTTCCCAGGGTTACTGTTAGGCTTAGGCCTAGGACTTTTAAAACCAGGAAGCCCTGGGCTCCAGGCACACTGCAGCTGCGAAAGGCATCCCAAGGGGAGCGCAAAAGTGACGCAACTTGGCTGCCACCACTGATATTTCCATGAGACCATCCCGAACCATAGGCTGATTTTCCTTCCTAGGCTTAAGGTTTGAGTTACGCCTAGGGTAAGGGTTCTATTAACCAGAAAGCCCTGAGTTCCAAGAACACAGCAGCTGCGAAGGACTAGCCAAGAAGAGCGCAAAAGTAGCACAACATGCCTGCCTCCACAGCTTTTTCCTTGGGGACATGCCTAATTCCTGGCTGATTTGCCTTTCTCGTCTTAGGGTTGGGGTTCGGCCTAGGGCTAGGATTTTTAAAATCAGGAAGCCCTGAGTTCCAGGCACACTGCAGCTGTGAAAGGCATCCAAAAGGGAGTGCAAAAGTGCCACAACATGGCTGCTTTCACGGCTTTTTCCTTGGCAAGAAGCCTAACACCAGGCTGATTTACCTTCCCAGGGTTACTGTTAGGCTTAGGCCTAGGGCTAGGATTTTTAAAACTAGGAAGCCCTGGGCTCCAGGCACACTGCAGCTGTTCAAGGCATCCCAAGGGGAGTACAAAAGTGCAACAACATGGCAGCTTTCACAGCTTTTTCCTTGGCACCATCCCTATACCTAGGCTGATTTATCTGTCTAGGGTTAGGGTTAGGCTTCAGCCTAGGGCTTGGATTTCTTTAACCAGGAAGCCCTGAGTTCCAGGCTTACTTCATCTGCCAAAGGCATCCCAAAGGGAGTGCAGAAGTGCCACAACATGGCTGCTTTCACGGCTTTTCCCTTAGGAAGAACCCTAATACCCGGCTGATTTACCTTCCTAGGGTTACTGTTAGGCTTAGGCCTAGGACTTTTAAAACCAGGAAGCCCTGGGCTCCAGGCACACTGCAGCTGCGAAAGGCATCCCAAGGGGAGCGCAAAAGTGACGCAACTTGGCTGCCACCACTGATATTTCCATGAGACCATCCCGAACCATAGGCTGATTTTCCTTCCTAGGCTTAAGGTTTGAGTTACGCCTAGGGTAAGGGTTCTATTAACCAGAAAGCCCTGAGTTCCAAGAACACAGCAGCTGCGAAGGACTAGCCAAGAAGAGCGCAAAAGTAGCACAACATGCCTGCCTCCACAGCTTTTTCCTTGGGGACATGCCTAATTCCTGGCTGATTTGCCTTTCTCGTCTTAGGGTTGGGGTTCGGCCTAGGGCTAGGATTTTTAAAATCAGGAAGCCCTGAGTTCCAGGCACACTGCAGCTGTGAAAGGCATCCAAAAGGGAGTGCAAAAGTGCCACAACATGGCTGCTTTCACGGCTTTTTCCTTGGCAAGAAGCCTAACACCAGGCTGATTTACCTTCCCAGGGTTACTGTTAGGCTTAGGCCTAGGGCTAGGATTTTTAAAACTAGGAAGCCCTGGGCTCCAGGCACACTGCAGCTGTTCAAGGCATCCCAAGGGGAGTACAAAAGTGCAACAACATGGCAGCTTTCACAGCTTTTTCCTTGGCACCATCCCTATACCTAGGCTGATTTATCTGCCTAGGGTTAGGGTTAGGCTTCAGCCTAGGGCTTGGATTTCTTTAACCAGGAAGCCCTGAGTTCCAGGCTTACTTCATCTGCCAAAGGCATCCCAAAGGGAGTGCAGAAGTGCCACAACATGGCTGCTTTCACGGCTTTTCCCTTAGGAAGAACCCTAATACCCGGCTGATTTACCTTCCTAGGGTTACTGTTAGGCTTAGGCCTAGGACTTTTAAAACCAGGAAGCCCTGGGCTCCAGGCACACTGCAGCTGCGAAAGGCATCCCAAGGGGAGCGCAAAAGTGACGCAACTTGGCTGCCACCACTGATATTTCCATGAGACCATCCCGAACCATAGGCTGATTTTCCTTCCTAGGGTTAAGGTTTGAGTTACGCCTAGGGTAAGGGTTCTATTAACCAGAAAGCCCTGAGTTCCAAGAACACAGCAGCTGCGAAGGACTAGCCAAGAAGAGCGCAAAAGTAGCACAACATGCCTGCCTCCACAGCTTTTTCCTTGGGGACATGCCTAATTCCTGGCTGATTTGCCTTTCTCGTCTTAGGGTTGGGGTTCGGCCTAGGGCTAGGATTTTTAAAATCAGGAAGCCCTGAGTTCCAGGCACACTGGAGCTGTGAAAGGCATCCAAAAGGGAGTGCAAAAGTGCCACAACATGGCTGCTTTCACGGCTTTTCCCTTAGGAAGAAGCCTAACACCAGGCTGATTTACCTTCCCAGGGTTACTGTTAGGCTTAGGCCTAGGGCTAGGATTTTTAAAACTAGGAAGCCCTGGGCTCCAGGCACACTGCAGCTGTTCAAGGCATCCCAAGGGGAGTACAAAAGTGCAACAACATGGCAGCTTTCACAGCTTTTTCCTTGGCACCATCCCTATACCTAGGCTGATTTATCTGCCTAGGGTTAGGGTTCAGCCTAGGGCTTGGATTTCTTTAACCAGGAAGCCCTGAGTTCCAGGCTTACTTCATCTGCCAAAGGCATCCCAAAGGGAGTGCAGAAGTGCCACAACATGGCTGCTTTCACGGCTTTTCCCTTAGGAAGAACCCTAATACCCGGCTGATTTACCTTCCTAGGGTTACTGTTAGGCTTAGGCCTAGGACTTTTAAAACCAGGAAGCCCTGGGCTCCAGGCACACTGCAGCTGCGAAAGGCATCCCAAGGGGAGCGCAAAAGTGACGCAACTTGGCTGCCACCACTGATATTTCCATGAGACCATCCCGAACCATAGGCTGATTTTCCTTCCTAGGGTTAAGGTTTGAGTTACGCCTAGGGTAAGGGCTCTATTAACCAGAAAGCCCTGAGTTCCAAGAACACAGCAGCTGCGAAGGACTAGCCAAGAAGAGCGCAAAAGTACCACAACATGCCTGCCTCCACAGCTTTTTCCTTGGGGACATGCCTAATTCCTGGCTGATTTGCCTTTCTCGTCTTAGGGTTGGGGTTCGGCCTAGGGCTAGGATTTTTAAAATCAGGAAGCCCTGAGTTCCAGGCACACTGGAGCTGTGAAAGGCATCCAAAAGGGAGTGCAAAAGTGCCACAACATGGCTGCTTTCACGGCTTTTTCCTTGGCAAGAAGCCTAACACCAGGCTGATTTACCTTCCCAGGGTTACTGTTAGGCTTAGGCCTAGGGCTAGGATTTTTAAAACTAGGAAGCCCTGGGCTCCAGGCACACTGCAGCTGTTCAAGGCATCCCAAGGGGAGTACAAAAGTGCTACAACATGGCAGCTTTCACAGCTTTTTCCTTGGCACCATCCCTATACCTAGGCTGATTTATCTGCCTAGGGTTAGGGTTAGGGTTCAGCCTAGGGCTTGGATTTCTTTAACCAGGAAGCCCTGAGTTCCAGGCTTACTTCATCTGCCAAAGGCATCCCAAAGGGAGTGCAGAAGTGCCACAACATGGCTGCTTTCACGGCTTTTCCCTTAGGAAGAACCCTAATACCCGGCTGATTTACCTTCCTAGGGTTACTGTTAGGCTTAGGCCTAGGACTTTTAAAACCAGGAAGCCCTGGGCTCCAGGCACACTGCAGCTGCGAAAGGCATCCCAAGGGGAGCGCAAAAGTGACGCAACTTGGCTGCCACCACTGATATTTCCATGAGACCATCCCGAACCATAGGCTGATTTTCCTTCCTAGGGTTAAGGTTTGAGTTACGCCTAGGGTAAGGGCTCTATTAACCAGAAAGCCCTGAATTCCAAGAACACAGCAGCTGCGAAGGACTAGCCAAGAAGAGCGCAAAAGTACCACAACATGCCTGCCTCCACAGCTTTTTCCTTGGGGACATGCCTAATTCCTGGCTGATTTGCCTTTCTCGTCTTAGGGTTGGGGTTCGGCCTAGGGCTAGGATTTTTAAAATCAGGAAGCCCTGAGTTCCAGGCACACTGCAGCTGTGAAAGGCATCCAAAAGGGAGTGCAAAAGTGCCACAACATGGCTGCTTTCACGGCTTTTTCCTTGGCAAGAAGCCTAACACCAGGCTGATTTACCTTCCCAGGGTTACTGTTAGGCTTAGGCCTAGGGCTAGGATTTTTAAAACTAGGAAGCCCTGGGCTCCAGGCACACTGCAGCTGTTCAAGGCATCCCAAGGGGAGTACAAAAGTGCAACAACATGGCAGCTTTCACAGCTTTTTCCTTGGCACCATCCCTATACCTAGGCTGATTTATCTGCCTAGGGTTAGGGTTAGGGTTCAGCCTAGGGCTTGGATTTCTTTAACCAGGAAGCCCTGAGTTCCAGGCTTACTTCATCTGCCAAAGGCATCCCAAAGGGAGTGCAGAAGTGCCACAACATGGCTGCTTTCACGGCTTTTCCCTTAGGAAGAACCCTAATACCCGGCTGATTTACCTTCCTAGGGTTACTGTTAGGCTTAGGCCTAGGACTTTTAAAACCAGGAAGCCCTGGGCTCCAGGCACACTGCAGCTGCGAAAGGCATCCCAAGGGGAGCGCAAAAGTGACGCAACTTGGCTGCCACCACTGATATTTCCATGAGACCATCCCGAACCATAGGCTGATTTTCCTTCCTAGGGTTAAGGTTTGAGTTACGCCTAGGGTAAGGGTTCTATTAACCAGAAAGTCCTGAGTTCCAAGAACACAGCAGCTGCGAAGGACTAGCCAAGAAGAGCGCAAAAGTAGCACAACATGCCTGCCTCCACAGCTTTTTCCTTGGGGACATGCCTAATTCCTGGCTGATTTGCCTTTCTCGTCTTAGGGTTGGGGTTCGGCCTAGGGCTAGGATTTTTAAAATCAGGAAGCCCTGAGTTCCAGGCACACTGCAGCTGTGAAAGGCATCCAAAAGGGAGTGCAAAAGTGCCACAACATGGCTGCTTTCACGGCTTTTTCCTTGGCAAGAAGCCTAACACCAGGCTGATTTACCTTCCCAGGGTTACTGTTAGGCTTAGGCCTAGGGCTAGGATTTTTAAAAC
This sequence comes from Ammospiza nelsoni, assembly GCF_027579445.1. Taxonomy (NCBI): domain Eukaryota; kingdom Metazoa; phylum Chordata; class Aves; order Passeriformes; family Passerellidae; genus Ammospiza; species Ammospiza nelsoni. The sequence goes on along the minus strand of NW_026683216.1, from coordinate 221,631 downwards.
TAGGAAGCCCTGGGCTCCAGGCACACTGCAGCTGTTCAAGGCATCCCAAGGGGAGTACAAAAGTGCAACAACATGGCAGCTTTCACAGCTTTTTCCTTGGCACCATCCCTATACCTAGGCTGATTTATCTGCCTAGGGTTAGGGTTAGGGTTCAGCCTAGGGCTTGGATTTCTTTAACCAGGAAGCCCTGAGTTCCAGGCTTACTTCATCTGCCAAAGGCATCCCAAAGGGAGTGCAGAAGTGCCACAACATGGCTGCTTTCACGGCTTTTCCCTTAGGAAGAACCCTAATACCCGGCTGATTTACCTTCCCAGGGTTACTGTTAGGCTTAGGCCTAGGACTTTTAAAACCAGGAAGCCCTGGGCTCCAGGCACACTGCAGCTGCGAAAGGCATCCCAAGGGGAGCGCAAAAGTGACGCAACTTGGCTGCCACCACTGATATTTCCATGAGACCATCCCGAACCATAGGCTGATTTTCCTTCCTAGGGTTAAGGTTTGAGTTACGCCTAGGGTAAGGGTTCTATTAACCAGAAAGCCCTGAGTTCCAAGAACACAGCAGCTGCGAAGGACTAGCCAAGAAGAGCGCAAAAGTAGCACAACATGCCTGCCTCCACAGCTTTTTCCTTGGGGACATGCCTAATTCCTGGCTGATTTGCCTTTCTCGTCTTAGGGTTGGGGTTCGGCCTAGGGCTAGGATTTTTAAAATCAGGAAGCCCTGAGTTCCAGGCACACTGGAGCTGTGAAAGGCATCCAAAAGGGAGTGCAAAAGTGCCACAACATGGCTGCTTTCACGGCTTTTTCCTTGGCAAGAAGCCTAACACCAGGCTGATTTACCTTCCCAGGGTTACTGTTAGGCTTAGGCCTAGGGCTAGGATTTTTAAAACTAGGAAGCCCTGGGCTCCAGGCACACTGCAGCTGTTCAAGGCATCCCAAGGGGAGTACAAAAGTGCAACAACATGGCAGCTTTCACAGCTTTTTCCTTGGCACCATCCCTATACCTAGGCTGATTTATCTGCCTAGGGTTAGGGTTAGGGTTCAGCCTAGGGCTTGGATTTCTTTAACCAGGAAGCCCTGAGTTCCAGGCTTACTTCATCTGCCAAAGGCATCCCAAAGGGAGTGCAGAAGTGCCACAACATGGCTGCTTTCACGGCTTTTCCCTTAGGAAGAACCCTAATATCCGGCTGATTTACCTTCCCAGGGTTACTGTTAGGCTTAGGCCTAGGACTTTTAAAACCAGGAAGCCCTGGGCTCCAGGCACACTGCAGCTGCGAAAGGCATCCCAAGGGGAGCGCAAAAGTGACGCAACTTGGCTGCCACCACTGATATTTCCATGAGACCATCCCGAACCATAGGCTGATTTTCCTTCCTAGGCTTAAGGTTTGAGTTACGCCTAGGGTAAGGGTTCTATTAACCAGAAAGCCCTGAGTTCCAAGAACACAGCAGCTGCGAAGGACTAGCCAAGAAGAGCGCAAAAGTAGCACAACATGCCTGCCTCCACAGCTTTTTCCTTGGGGACATGCCTAATTCCTGGCTGATTTGCCTTTCTCGTCTTAGGGTTGGGGTTCGGCCTAGGGCTAGGATTTTTAAAATCAGGAAGCCCTGAGTTCCAGGCACACTGGAGCTGTGAAAGGCATCCAAAAGGGAGTGCAAAAGTGCCACAACATGGCTGCTTTCACGGCTTTTTCCTTGGCAAGAAGCCTAACACCAGGCTGATTTACCTTCCCAGGGTTACTGTTAGGCTTAGGCCTAGGGCTAGGATTTTTAAAACTAGGAAGCCCTGGGCTCCAGGCACACTGCAGCTGTTCAAGGCATCCCAAGGGGAGTACAAAAGTGCAACAACATGGCAGCTTTCACAGCTTTTTCCTTGGCACCATCCCTATACCTAGGCTGATTTATCTGTCTAGGGTTAGGGTTAGGCTTCAGCCTAGGGCTTGGATTTCTTTAACCAGGAAGCCCTGAGTTCCAGGCTTACTTCATCTGCCAAAGGCATCCCAAAGGGAGTGCAGAAGTGCCACAACATGGCTGCTTTCACGGCTTTTCCCTTAGGAAGAACCCTAATACCCGGCTGATTTACCTTCCTAGGGTTACTGTTAGGCTTAGGCCTAGGACTTTTAAAACCAGGAAGCCCTGGGCTCCAGGCACACTGCAGCTGCGAAAGGCATCCCAAGGGGAGCGCAAAAGTGACGCAACTTGGCTGCCACCACTGATATTTCCATGAGACCATCCCGAACCATAGGCTGATTTTCCTTCCTAGGCTTAAGGTTTGAGTTACGCCTAGGGTAAGGGTTCTATTAACCAGAAAGCCCTGAGTTCCAAGAACACAGCAGCTGCGAAGGACTAGCCAAGAAGAGCGCAAAAGTAGCACAACATGCCTGCCTCCACAGCTTTTTCCTTGGGGACATGCCTAATTCCTGGCTGATTTGCCTTTCTCGTCTTAGGGTTGGGGTTCGGCCTAGGGCTAGGATTTTTAAAATCAGGAAGCCCTGAGTTCCAGGCACACTGCAGCTGTGAAAGGCATCCAAAAGGGAGTGCAAAAGTGCCACAACATGGCTGCTTTCACGGCTTTTTCCTTGGCAAGAAGCCTAACACCAGGCTGATTTACCTTCCCAGGGTTACTGTTAGGCTTAGGCCTAGGGCTAGGATTTTTAAAACTAGGAAGCCCTGGGCTCCAGGCACACTGCAGCTGTTCAAGGCATCCCAAGGGGAGTACAAAAGTGCAACAACATGGCAGCTTTCACAGCTTTTTCCTTGGCACCATCCCTATACCTAGGCTGATTTATCTGCCTAGGGTTAGGGTTAGGCTTCAGCCTAGGGCTTGGATTTCTTTAACCAGGAAGCCCTGAGTTCCAGGCTTACTTCATCTGCCAAAGGCATCCCAAAGGGAGTGCAGAAGTGCCACAACATGGCTGCTTTCACGGCTTTTCCCTTAGGAAGAACCCTAATACCCGGCTGATTTACCTTCCTAGGGTTACTGTTAGGCTTAGGCCTAGGACTTTTAAAACCAGGAAGCCCTGGGCTCCAGGCACACTGCAGCTGCGAAAGGCATCCCAAGGGGAGCGCAAAAGTGACGCAACTTGGCTGCCACCACTGATATTTCCATGAGACCATCCCGAACCATAGGCTGATTTTCCTTCCTAGGGTTAAGGTTTGAGTTACGCCTAGGGTAAGGGTTCTATTAACCAGAAAGCCCTGAGTTCCAAGAACACAGCAGCTGCGAAGGACTAGCCAAGAAGAGCGCAAAAGTAGCACAACATGCCTGCCTCCACAGCTTTTTCCTTGGGGACATGCCTAATTCCTGGCTGATTTGCCTTTCTCGTCTTAGGGTTGGGGTTCGGCCTAGGGCTAGGATTTTTAAAATCAGGAAGCCCTGAGTTCCAGGCACACTGGAGCTGTGAAAGGCATCCAAAAGGGAGTGCAAAAGTGCCACAACATGGCTGCTTTCACGGCTTTTTCCTTGGCAAGAAGCCTAACACCAGGCTGATTTACCTTCCCAGGGTTACTGTTAGGCTTAGGCCTAGGGCTAGGATTTTTAAAACTAGGAAGCCCTGGGCTCCAGGCACACTGCAGCTGTTCAAGGCATCCCAAGGGGAGTACAAAAGTGCAACAACATGGCAGCTTTCACAGCTTTTTCCTTGGCACCATCCCTATACCTAGGCTGATTTATCTGCCTAGGGTTAGGGTTAGGGTTCAGCCTAGGGCTTGGATTTCTTTAACCAGGAAGCCCTGAGTTCCAGGCTTACTTCATCTGCCAAAGGCATCCCAAAGGGAGTGCAGAAGTGCCACAACATGGCTGCTTTCACGGCTTTTCCCTTAGGAAGAACCCTAATACCCGGCTGATTTACCTTCCTAGGGTTACTGTTAGGCTTAGGCCTAGGACTTTTAAAACCAGGAAGCCCTGGGCTCCAGGCACACTGCAGCTGCGAAAGGCATCCCAAGGGGAGCGCAAAAGTGACGCAACTTGGCTGCCACCACTGATATTTCCATGAGACCATCCCGAACCATAGGCTGATTTTCCTTCCTAGGGTTAAGGTTTGAGTTACGCCTAGGGTAAGGGCTCTATTAACCAGAAAGCCCTGAGTTCCAAGAACACAGCAGCTGCGAAGGACTAGCCAAGAAGAGCGCAAAAGTAGCACAACATGCCTGCCTCCACAGCTTTTTCCTTGGGGACATGCCTAATTCCTGGCTGATTTGCCTTTCTCGTCTTAGGGTTGGGGTTCGGCCTAGGGCTAGGATTTTTAAAATCAGGAAGCCCTGAGTTCCAGGCACACTGGAGCTGTGAAAGGCATCCAAAAGGGAGTGCAAAAGTGCCACAACATGGCTGCTTTCACGGCTTTTTCCTTGGCAAGAAGCCTAACACCAGGCTGATTTACCTTCCCAGGGTTACTGTTAGGCTTAGGCCTAGGGCTAGGATTTTTAAAACTAGGAAGCCCTGGGCTCCAGGCACACTGCAGCTGTTCAAGGCATCCCAAGGGGAGTACAAAAGTGCAACAACATGGCAGCTTTCACAGCTTTTTCCTTGGCACCATCCCTATACCTAGGCTGATTTATCTGCCTAGGGTTAGGGTTAGGCTTCAGCCTAGGCCTTGGATTTCTTTAACCAGGAAGCCCTGAGTTCCAGGCTTACTTCATCTGCCAAAGGCATCCCAAAGGGAGTGCAGAAGTGCCACAACATGGCTGCTTTCACGGCTTTTCCCTTAGGAAGAACCCTAATACCCGGCTGATTTACCTTCCTAGGGTTACTGTTAGGCTTAGGCCTAGGACTTTTAAAACCAGGAAGCCCTGGGCTCCAGGCACACTGCAGCTGCGAAAGGCATCCCAAGGGGAGCGCAAAAGTGACGCAACTTGGCTGCCACCACTGATATTTCCATGAGACCATCCCGAACCATAGGCTGATTTTCCTTCCTAGGGTTAAGGTTTGAGTTACGCCTAGGGTAAGGGTTCTATTAACCAGAAAGCCCTGAGTTCCAAGAACACAGCAGCTGCGAAGGACTAGCCAAGAAGAGCGCAAAAGTAGCACAACATGCCTGCCTCCACAGCTTTTTCCTTGGGGACATGCCTAATTCCTGGCTGATTTGCCTTTCTCGTCTTAGGGTTGGGGTTCGGCCTAGGGCTAGGATTTTTAAAATCAGGAAGCCCTGAGTTCCAAGCACACTGGAGCTGTGAAAGGCATCCAAAAGGGAGTGCAAAAGTGCCACAACATGGCTGCTTTCACGGCTTTTTCCTTGGCAAGAAGCCTAACACCAGGCTGATTTACCTTCCCAGGGTTACTGTTAGGCTTAGGCCTAGGGCTAGGATTTTTAAAACTAGGAAGCCCTGGGCTCCAGGCACACTGCAGCTGTTCAAGGCATCCCAAGGGGAGTACAAAAGTGCAACAACATGGCAGCTTTCACAGCTTTTTCCTTGGCACCATCCCTATACCTAGGCTGATTTATCTGCCTAGGGTTAGGGTTAGGCTTCAGCCTAGGGCTTGGATTTCTTTAACCAGGAAGCCCTGAGTTCCAGGCTTACTTCATCTGCCAAAGGCATCCCAAAGGAGTGCAGAAGTGCCACAACATGGCTGCTTTCACGGCTTTTCCCTTAGGAAGAACCCTAATACCCGGCTGATTTACCTTCCTAGGGTTACTGTTAGGCTTAGGCCTAGGACTTTTAAAACCAGGAAGCCCTGGGCTCCAGGCACACTGCAGCTGCGAAAGGCATCCCAAGGGGAGCGCAAAAGTGACGCAACTTGGCTGCCACCACTGATATTTCCATGAGACCATCCCGAACCATAGGCTGATTTTCCTTCCTAGGCTTAAGGTTTGAGTTACGCCTAGGGTAAGGGCTCTATTAACCAGAAAGCCCTGAGTTCCAAGAACACAGCAGCTGCGAAGGACTAGCCAAGAAGAGCGCAAAAGTAGCACAACATGCCTGCCTCCACAGCTTTTTCCTTGGGGACATGCCTAATTCCTGGCTGATTTGCCTTTCTCGTCTTAGGGTTGGGGTTCGGCCTAGGGCTAGGATTTTTAAAATCAGGAAGCCCTGAGTTCCAGGCACACTGCAGCTGTGAAAGGCATCCAAAAGGGAGTGCAAAAGTGCCACAACATGGCTGCTTTCACGGCTTTTTCCTTGGCAAGAAGCCTAACACCAGGCTGATTTCCCTTCCCAGGGTTACTGTTAGGCTTAGGCCTAGGGCTAGGATTTTTAAAACTAGGAAGCCCTGGGCTCCAGGCACACTGCAGCTGTTCAAGGCATCCCAAGGGGAGTACAAAAGTGCAACAACATGGCAGCTTTCACAGCTTTTTCCTTGGCACCATCCCTATACCTAGGCTGATTTATCTGCCTAGGGTTAGGCTTCAGCCTAGGGCTTGGATTTCTTTAACCAGGAAGCCCTGAGTTCCAGGCTTACTTCATCTGCCAAAGGCATCCCAAAGGGAGTGCAGAAGTGCCACAACATGGCTGCTTTCACGGCTTTTCCCTTAGGAAGAACCCTAATACCCGGCTGATTTACCTTCCTAGGGTTACTGTTAGGCTTAGGCCTAGGACTTTTAAAACCAGGAAGCCCTGGGCTCCAGGCACACTGCAGCTGCGAAAGGCATCCCAAGGGGAGCGCAAAAGTGACGCAACTTGGCTGCCACCACTGATATTTCCATGAGACCATCCCGAACCATAGGCTGATTTTCCTTCCTAGGGTTAAGGTTTGAGTTACGCCTAGGGTAAGGGCTCTATTAACCAGAAAGCCCTGAGTTCCAAGAACACAGCAGCTGCGAAGGACTAGCCAAGAAGAGCGCAAAAGTAGCACAACATGCCTGCCTCCACAGCTTTTTCCTTGGGGACATGCCTAATTCCTGGCTGATTTGCCTTTCTCGTCTTAGGGTTGGGGTTCGGGCCTAGGGCTAGGATTTTAAAATCAGGAAGCCCTGAGTTCCAGGCACACTGGAGCTGTGAAAGGCATCCAAAAGGGAGTGCAAAAGTGCCACAACATGGCTGCTTTCACGGCTTTTTCCTTGGCAAGAAGCCTAACACCAGGCTGATTTACCTTCCCAGGGTTACTGTTAGGCTTAGGCCTAGGGCTAGGATTTTTAAAACTAGGAAGCCCTGGGCTCCAGGCACACTGCAGCTGTTCAAGGCATCCCAAGGGGAGTACAAAAGTGCTACAACATGGCAGCTTTCACAGCTTTTTCCTTGGCACCATCCCTATACCTAGGCTGATTTATCTGCCTAGGGTTAGGGTTAGGGTTCAGCCTAGGGCTTGGATTTCTTTAACCAGGAAGCCCTGAGTTCCAGGCTTACTTCATCTGCCAAAGGCATCCCAAAGGGAGTGCAGAAGTGCCACAACATGGCTGCTTTCACGGCTTTTCCCTTAGGAAGAACCCTAATACCCGGCTGATTTACCTTCCTAGGGTTACTGTTAGGCTTAGGCCTAGGACTTTTAAAACCAGGAAGCCCTGGGCTCCAGGCACACTGCAGCTGCGAAAGGCATCCCAAGGGGAGCGCAAAAGTGACGCAACTTGGCTGCCACCACTGATATTTCCATGAGACCATCCCGAACCATAGGCTGATTTTCCTTCCTAGGGTTAAGGTTTGAGTTACGCCTAGGGTAAGGGCTCTATTAACCAGAAAGCCCTGAGTTCCAAGAACACAGCAGCTGCGAAGGACTAGCCAAGAAGAGCGCAAAAGTAGCACAACATGCCTGCCTCCACAGCTTTTTCCTTGGGACATGCCTAATTCCTGGCTGATTTGCCTTTCTCGTCTTAGGGTTGGGGTTCGGCCTAGGGCTAGGATTTTTAAAATCAGGAAGCCCTGAGTTCCAGGCACACTGCAGCTGTGAAAGGCATCCAAAAGGGAGTGCAAAAGTGCCACAACATGGCTGCTTTCACGGCTTTTTCCTTGGCAAGAAGCCTAACACCAGGCTGATTTACCTTCCCAGGGTTACTGTTAGGCTTAGGCCTAGGGCTAGGATTTTTAAAACTAGGAAGCCCTGGGCTCCAGGCACACTGCAGCTGTTCAAGGCATCCCAAGGGGAGTACAAAAGTGCAACAACATGGCAGCTTTCACAGCTTTTTCCTTGGCACCATCCCTATACCTAGGCTGATTTATCTGCCTAGGGTTAGGGTTAGGCTTCAGCCTAGGGCTTGGATTTCTTTAACCAGGAAGCCCTGAGTTCCAGGCTTACTTCATCTGCCAAAGGCATCCCAAAGGGAGTGCAGAAGTGCCACAACATGGCTGCTTTCACGGCTTTTCCCTTAGGAAGAACCCTAATACCCGGCTGATTTACCTTCCTAGGGTTACTGTTAGGCTTAGGCCTAGGACTTTTAAAACCAGGAAGCCCTGGGCTCCAGGCACACTGCAGCTGCGAAAGGCATCCCAAGGGGAGCGCAAAAGTGACGCAACTTGGCTGCCACCACTGATATTTCCATGAGACCATCCCGAACCATAGGCTGATTTTCCTTCCTAGGGTTAAGGTTTGAGTTACGCCTAGGGTAAGGGTTCTATTAACCAGAAAGCCCTGAGTTCCAAGAACACAGCAGCTGCGAAGGACTAGCCAAGAAGAGCGCAAAAGTAGCACAACATGCCTGCCTCCACAGCTTTTTCCTTGGGGACATGCCTAATTCCTGGCTGATTTGCCTTTCTCGTCTTAGGGTTGGGGTTCGGCCTAGGGCTAGGATTTTTAAAATCAGGAAGCCCTGAGTTCCAAGCACACTGGAGCTGTGAAAGGCATCCAAAAGGGAGTGCAAAAGTGCCACAACATGGCTGCTTTCACGGCTTTTTCCTTGGCAAGAAGCCTAACACCAGGCTGATTTACCTTCCCAGGGTTACTGTTAGGCTTAGGCCTAGGGCTAGGATTTTTAAAACTAGGAAGCCCTGGGCTCCAGGCACACTGCAGCTGTTCAAGGCATCCCAAGGGGAGTACAAAAGTGCAACAACATGGCAGCTTTCACAGCTTTTTCCTTGGCACCATCCCTATACCTAGGCTGATTTATCTGCCTAGGGTTAGGGTTAGGCTTCAGCCTAGGGCTTGGATTTCTTTAACCAGGAAGCCCTGAGTTCCAGGCTTACTTCATCTGCCAAAGGCATCCCAAAGGGAGTGCAGAAGTGCCACAACATGGCTGCTTTCACGGCTTTTCCCTTAGGAAGAACCCTAATACTCGGCTGATTTACCTTCCTAGGGTTACTGTTAGGCTTAGGCCTAGGACTTTTAAAACCAGGAAGTCCTGGGCTCCAGGCACACTGCAGCTGCGAAAGGCATCCCAAGGGGAGCGCAAAAGTGACGCAACTTGGCTGCCACCACTGATATTTCCATGAGACCATCCCGAACCATAGGCTGATTTTCCTTCCTAGGCTTAAGGTTTGAGTTACGCCTAGGGTAAGGGCTCTATTAACCAGAAAGCCCTGAGTTCCAAGAACACAGCAGCTGCGAAGGACTAGCCAAGAAGAGCGCAAAAGTAGCACAACATGCCTGCCTCCACAGCTTTTTCCTTGGGGACATGCCTAATTCCTGGCTGATTTGCCTTTCTCGTCTTAGGGTTGGGGTTCGGCCTAGGGCTAGGATTTTTAAAATCAGGAAGCCCTGAGTTCCAGGCACACTGCAGCTGTGAAAGGCATCCAAAAGGGAGTGCAAAAGTGCCACAACATGGCTGCTTTCACGGCTTTTTCCTTGGCAAGAAGCCTAACACCAGGCTGATTTCCCTTCCCAGGGTTACTGTTAGGCTTAGGCCTAGGGCTAGGATTTTTAAAACTAGGAAGCCCTGGGCTCCAGGCACACTGCAGCTGTTCAAGGCATCCCAAGGGGAGTACAAAAGTGCAACAACATGGCAGCTTTCACAGCTTTTTCCTTGGCACCATCCCTATACCTAGGCTGATTTATCTGCCTAGGGTTAGGGTTCAGCCTAGGGCTTGGATTTCTTTAACCAGGAAGCCCTGAGTTCCAGGCTTACTTCATCTGCCAAAGGCATCCCAAAGGGAGTGCAGAAGTGCCACAACATGGCTGCTTTCACGGCTTTTCCCTTAGGAAGAACCCTAATACCCGGCTGATTTACCTTCCTAGGGTTACTGTTAGGCTTAGGCCTAGGACTTTTAAAACCAGGAAGCCCTGGGCTCCAGGCACACTGCAGCTGCGAAAGGCATCCCAAGGGGAGCGCAAAAGTGACGCAACTTGGCTGCCACCACTGATATTTCCATGAGACCATCCCGAACCATAGGCTGATTTTCCTTCCTAGGGTTAAGGTTTGAGTTACGCCTAGGGTAAGGGCTCTATTAACCAGAAAGCCCTGAGTTCCAAGAACACAGCAGCTGCGAAGGACTAGCCAAGAAGAGCGCAAAAGTAGCACAACATGCCTGCCTCCACAGCTTTTTCCTTGGGGACATGCCTAATTCCTGGCTGATTTGCCTTTCTCGTCTTAGGGTTGGGGTTCGGCCTAGGGCTAGGATTTTAAAATCAGGAAGCCCTGAGTTCCAGGCACACTGGAGCTGTGAAAGGCATCCAAAAGGGAGTGCAAAAGTGCCACAACATGGCTGCTTTCACGGCTTTTTCCTTGGCAAGAAGCCTAACACCAGGCTGATTTACCTTCCCAGGGTTACTGTTAGGCTTAGGCCTAGGGCTAGGATTTTTAAAACTAGGAAGCCCTGGGCTCCAGGCACACTGCAGCTGTTCAAGGCATCCCAAGGGGAGTACAAAAGTGCTACAACATGGCAGCTTTCACAGCTTTTTCCTTGGCACCATCCCTATACCTAGGCTGATTTATCTGCCTAGGGTTAGGGTTAGGGTTCAGCCTAGGGCTTGGATTTCTTTAACCAGGAAGCCCTGAGTTCCAGGCTTACTTCATCTGCCAAAGGCATCCCAAAGGGAGTGCAGAAGTGCCACAACATGGCTGCTTTCACGGCTTTTCCCTTAGGAAGAACCCTAATACCCGGCTGATTTACCTTCCTAGGGTTACTGTTAGGCTTAGGCCTAGGACTTTTAAAACCAGGAAGCCCTGGGCTCCAGGCACACTGCAGCTGCGAAAGGCATCCCAAGGGGAGCACAAAAGTGACGCAACTTGGCTGCCACCACTGATATTTCCATGAGACCATCCCGAACCATAGGCTGATTTTCCTTCCTAGGGTTAAGGTTTGAGTTACGCCTAGGGTAAGGGCTCTATTAACCAGAAAGCCCTGAGTTCCAAGAACACAGCAGCTGCGAAGGACTAGCCAAGAAGAGCGCAAAAGTACCACAACATGTCTGCCTCCACAGCTTTTTCCTTGGGGACATGCCTAATTCCTGGCTGATTTGCCTTTCTTGTCTTAGGGTTGGGGTTCGGCCTAGGGCTAGGATTTTTAAAATCAGGAAGCCCTGAGTTCCAGGCACACTGCAGCTGTGAAAGGCATCCAAAAGGGAGTGCAAAAGTGCCACAACATGGCTGCTTTCACGGCTTTTTCCTTGGCAAGAAGCCTAACACCAGGCTGATTTACCTTCCCAGGGTTACTGTTAGGCTTAGGCCTAGGGCTAGGATTTTTAAAACTAGGAAGCCCTGGGCTCCAGGCACACTGCAGCTGTTCAAGGCATCCCAAGGGGAGTACAAAAGTGCAACAACATGGCAGCTTTCACAGCTTTTTCCTTGGCACCATCCCTATACCTAGGCTGATTTATCTGCCTAGGGTTAGGGTTAGGCTTCAGCCTAGGGCTTGGATTTCTTTAACCAGGAAGCCCTGAGTTCCAGGCTTACTTCATCTGCCAAAGGCATCCCAAAGGGAGTGCAGAAGTGCCACAACATGGCTGCTTTCACGGCTTTTCCCTTAGGAAGAACCCTAATACCCGGCTGATTTACCTTCCTAGGGTTACTGTTAGGCTTAGGCCTAGGACTTTTAAAACCAGGAAGCCCTGGGCTCCAGGCACACTGCAGCTGCGAAAGGCATCCCAAGGGGAGCGCAAAAGTGACGCAACTTGGCTGCCACCACTGATATTTCCATGAGACCATCCCGAACCATAGGCTGATTTTCCTTCCTAGGGTTAAGGTTTGAGTTACGCCTAGGGTAAGGGCTCTATTAACCAGAAAGCCCTGAATTCCAAGAACACAGCAGCTGCGAAGGACTAGCCAAGAAGAGCGCAAAAGTACCACAACATGCCTGCCTCCACAGCTTTTTCCTTGGGGACATGCCTAATTCCTGGCTGATTTGCCTTTCTCGTCTTAGGGTTGGGGTTCGGCCTAGGGCTAGGATTTTTAAAATCAGGAAGCCCTGAGTTCCAGGCACACTGCAGCTGTGAAAGGCATCCAAAAGGGAGTGCAAAAGTGCCACAACATGGCTGCTTTCACGGCTTTTTCCTTGGCAAGAAGCCTAACACCAGGCTGATTTACCTTCCCAGGGTTACTGTTAGGCTTAGGCCTAGGGCTAGGATTTTTAAAACTAGGAAGCCCTGGGCTCCAGGCACACTGCAGCTGTTCAAGGCATCCCAAGGGGAGTACAAAAGTGCAACAACATGGCAGCTTTCACAGCTTTTTCCTTGGCACCATCCCTATACCTAGGCTGATTTATCTGCCTAGGGTTAGGGTTAGGGTTCAGCCTAGGGCTTGGATTTCTTTAACCAGGAAGCCCTGAGTTCCAGGCTTACTTCATCTGCCAAAGGCATCCCAAAGGGAGTGCAGAAGTGCCACAACATGGCTGCTTTCACGGCTTTTCCCTTAGGAAGAACCCTAATACCCGGCTGATTTACCTTCCTAGGGTTACTGTTAGGCTTAGGCCTAGGACTTTTAAAACCAGGAAGCCCTGGGCTCCAGGCACACTGCAGCTGCGAAAGGCATCCCAAGGGGAGCGCAAAAGTGACGCAACTTGGCTGCCACCACTGATATTTCCATGAGACCATCCCGAACCATAGGCTGATTTTCCTTCCTAGGCTTAAGGTTTGAGTTACGCCTAGGGTAAGGGTTCTATTAACCAGAAAGCCCTGAGTTCCAAGAACACAGCAGCTGCGAAGGACTAGCCAAGAAGAGCGCAAAAGTACCACAACATGCCTGCCTCCACAGCTTTTTCCTTGGGGACATGCCTAATTCCTGGCTGATTTGCCTTTCTCGTCTTAGGGTTGGGGTTCGGCCTAGGGCTAGGATTTTTAAAATCAGGAAGCCCTGAGTTCCAGGCACACTGGAGCTGTGAAAGGCATCCAAAAGGGAGTGCAAAAGTGCCACAACATGGCTGCTTTCACGGCTTTTTCCTTGGCAAGAAGCCTAACACCAGGCTGATTTACCTTCCCAGGGTTACTGTTAGGCTTAGGCCTAGGGCTAGGATTTTTAAAACTAGGAAGCCCTGGGCTCCAGGCACACTGCAGCTGTTCAAGGCATCCCAAGGGGAGTACAAAAGTGCAACAACATGGCAGCTTTCACAGCTTTTTCCTTGGCACCATCCCTATACCTAGGCTGATTTATCTGCCTAGGGTTAGGGTTAGGGTTCAGCCTAGGGCTTGGATTTCTTTAACCAGGAAGCCCTGAGTTCCAGGCTTACTTCATCTGCCAAAGGCATCCCAAAGGGAGTGCAGAAGTGCCACAACATGGCTGCTTTCACGGCTTTTCCCTTAGGAAGAACCCTAATACCCGGCTGATTTACCTTCCCAGGGTTACTGTTAGGCTTAGGCCTAGGACTTTTAAAACCAGGAAGCCCTGGGCTCCAGGCACACTGCAGCTGCGAAAGGCATCCCAAGGGGAGCGCAAAAGTGACGCAACTTGGCTGCCACCACTGATATTTCCATGAGACCATCCCGAACCATAGGCTGATTTTCCTTCCTAGGGTTAAGGTTTGAGTTACGCCTAGGGTAAGGGTTCTATTAACCAGAAAGCCCTGAGTTCCAAGAACACAGCAGCTGCGAAGGACTAGCCAAGAAGAGCGCAAAAGTAGCACAACATGCCTGCCTCCACAGCTTTTTCCTTGGGGACATGCCTAATTCCTGGCTGATTTGCCTTTCTCGTCTTAGGGTTGGGGTTCGGCCTAGGGCTAGGATTTTTAAAATCAGGAAGCCCTGAGTTCCAGGCACACTGGAGCTGTGAAAGGCATCCAAAAGGGAGTGCAAAAGTGCCACAACATGGCTGCTTTCACGGCTTTTTCCTTGGCAAGAAGCCTAACACCAGGCTGATTTACCTTCCCAGGGTTACTGTTAGGCTTAGGCCTAGGGCTAGGATTTTTAAAACTAGGAAGCCCTGGGCTCCAGGCACACTGCAGCTGTTCAAGGCATCCCAAGGGGAGTACAAAAGTGCAACAACATGGCAGCTTTCACAGCTTTTTCCTTGGCACCATCCCTATACCTAGGCTGATTTATCTGCCTAGGGTTAGGGTTAGGCTTCAGCCTAGGGCTTGGATTTCTTTAACCAGGAAGCCCTGAGTTCCAGGCTTACTTCATCTGCCAAAGGCATCCCAAAGGGAGTGCAGAAGTGCCACAACATGGCTGCTTTCACGGCTTTTCCCTTAGGAAGAACCCTAATACCCGGCTGATTTACCTTCCTAGGGTTACTGTTAGGCTTAGGCCTAGGACTTTTAAAACCAGGAAGCCCTGGGCTCCAGGCACACTGCAGCTGCGAAAGGCATCCCAAGGGGAGCGCAAAAGTGACGCAACTTGGCTGCCACCACTGATATTTCCATGAGACCATCCCGAACCATAGGCTGATTTTCCTTCCTAGGCTTAAGGTTTGAGTTACGCCTAGGGTAAGGGTTCTATTAACCAGAAAGCCCTGAGTTCCAAGAACACAGCAGCTGCGAAGGACTAGCCAAGAAGAGCGCAAAAGTAGCACAACATGCCTGCCTCCACAGCTTTTTCCTTGGGGACATGCCTAATTCCTGGCTGATTTGCCTTTCTCGTCTTAGGGTTGGGGTTCGGCCTAGGGCTAGGATTTTTAAAATCAGGAAGCCCTGAGTTCCAGGCACACTGCAGCTGTGAAAGGCATCCAAAAGGGAGTGCAAAAGTGCCACAACATGGCTGCTTTCACGGCTTTTTCCTTGGCAAGAAGCCTAACACCAGGCTGATTTACCTTCCCAGGGTTACTGTTAGGCTTAGGCCTAGGGCTAGGATTTTTAAAACTAGGAAGCCCTGGGCTCCAGGCACACTGCAGCTGTTCAAGGCATCCCAAGGGGAGTACAAAAGTGCAACAACATGGCAGCTTTCACAGCTTTTTCCTTGGCACCATCCCTATACCTAGGCTGATTTATCTGCCTAGGGTTAGGGTTAGGCTTCAGCCTAGGGCTTGGATTTCTTTAACCAGGAAGCCCTGAGTTCCAGGCTTACTTCATCTGCCAAAGGCATCCCAAAGGGAGTGCAGAAGTGCCACAACATGGCTGCTTTCACGGCTTTTCCCTTAGGAAGAACCCTAATACCCGGCTGATTTACCTTCCTAGGGTTACTGTTAGGCTTAGGCCTAGGACTTTTAAAACCAGGAAGCCCTGGGCTCCAGGCACACTGCAGCTGCGAAAGGCATCCCAAGGGGAGCGCAAAAGTGACGCAACTTGGCTGCCACCACTGATATTTCCATGAGACCATCCCGAACCATAGGCTGATTTTCCTTCCTAGGGTTAAGGTTTGAGTTACGCCTAGGGTAAGGGTTCTATTAACCAGAAAGCCCTGAGTTCCAAGAACACAGCAGCTGCGAAGGACTAGCCAAGAAGAGCGCAAAAGTAGCACAACATGCCTGCCTCCACAGCTTTTTCCTTGGGGACATGCCTAATTCCTGGCTGATTTGCCTTTCTCGTCTTAGGGTTGGGGTTCGGCCTAGGGCTAGGATTTTTAAAATCAGGAAGCCCTGAGTTCCAGGCACACTGGAGCTGTGAAAGGCATCCAAAAGGGAGTGCAAAAGTGCCACAACATGGCTGCTTTCACGGCTTTTTCCTTGGCAAGAAGCCTAACACCAGGCTGATTTCCCTTCCCAGGGTTACTGTTAGGCTTAGGCCTAGGGCTAGGATTTTTGAAACTAGGAAGCCCTGGGCTCCAGGCACACTGCAGCTGTTCAAGGCATCCCAAGGGGAGTACAAAAGTGCAACAACATGGCAGCTTTCACAGCTTTTTCCTTGGCACCATCCCTATACCTAGGCTGATTTATCTGCCTAGGGTTAGGGTTAGGGTTCAGCCTAGGGCTTGGATTTCTTTAACCAGGAAGCCCTGAGTTCCAGGCTTACTTCATCTGCCAAAGGCATCCCAAAGGGAGTGCAGAAGTGCCACAACATGGCTGCTTTCACGGCTTTTCCCTTAGGAAGAACCCTAATACCCGGCTGATTTACCTTCCTAGGGTTACTGTTAGGCTTAGGCCTAGGACTTTTAAAACCAGGAAACCCTGGGCTCCAGGCACACTGCAGCTGCGAAAGGCATCCCAAGGGGAGCGCAAAAGTGACGCAACTTGGCTGCCACCACTGATATTTCCATGAGACCATCCCGAACCATAGGCTGATTTTCCTTCCTAGGGTTAAGGTTTGAGTTACGCCTAGGGTAAGGGTTCTATTAACCAGAAAGCCCTGAGTTCCAAGAACACAGCAGCTGCGAAGGACTAGCCAAGAAGAGCGCAAAAGTAGCACAACATGCCTGCCTCCACAGCTTTTTCCTTGGGGACATGCCTAATTCCTGGCTGATTTGCCTTTCTCGTCTTAGGGTTGGGGTTCGGCCTAGGGCTAGGATTTTTAAAATCAGGAAGCCCTGAATTCCAAGCACACTGGAGCTGTGAAAGGCATCCAAAAGGGAGTGCAAAAGTGCCACAACATGGCTGCTTTCACGGCTTTTTCCTTGGCAAGAAGCCTAACACCAGGCTGATTTACCTTCCCAGGGTTACTGTTAGGCTTAGGCCTAGGGCTAGGATTTTTGAAACTAGGAAGCCCTGGGCTCCAGGCACACTGCAGCTGTTCAAGGCATCCCAAGGGGAGTACAAAAGTGCAACAACATGGCAGCTTTCACAGCTTTTTCCTTGGCACCATCCCTATACCTAGGCTGATTTATCTGCCTAGGGTTAGGGTTAGGGTTCAGCCTAGGGCTTGGATTTCTTTAACCAGGAAGCCCTGAGTTCCAGGCTTACTTCATCTGCCAAAGGCATCCCAAAGGGAGTGCAGAAGTGCCACAACATGGCTGCTTTCACGGCTTTTCCCTTAGGAAGAACCCTAATACCCGGCTGATTTACCTTCCTAGGGTTACTGTTAGGCTTAGGCCTAGGACTTTTAAAACCAGGAAGCCCTGGGCTCCAGGCACACTGCAGCTGCGAAAGGCATCCCAAGGGGAGCGCAAAAGTGACGCAACTTGGCTGCCACCACTGATATTTCCATGAGACCATCCCGAACCATAGGCTGATTTTCCTTCCTAGGCTTAAGGTTTGAGTTACGCCTAGGGTAAGGGCTCTATTAACCAGAAAGCCCTGAGTTCCAAGAACACAGCAGCTGCGAAGGACTAGCCAAGAAGAGCGCAAAAGTAGCACAACATGCCTGCCTCCACAGCTTTTTCCTTGGGGACATGCCTAATTCCTGGCTGATTTGCCTTTCTCGTCTTAGGGTTGGGGTTCGGCCTAGGGCTAGGATTTTTAAAATCAGGAAGCCCTGAGTTCCAGGCACACTGCAGCTGTGAAAGGCATCCAAAAGGGAGTGCAAAAGTGCCACAACATGGCTGCTTTCACGGCTTTTTCCTTGGCAAGAAGCCTAACACCAGGCTGATTTACCTTCCCAGGGTTACTGTTAGGCTTAGGCCTAGGGCTAGGATTTTTAAAACTAGGAAGCCCTGGGCTCCAGGCACACTGCAGCTGTTCAAGGCATCCCAAGGGGAGTACAAAAGTGCAACAACATGGCAGCTTTCACAGCTTTTTCCTTGGCACCATCCCTATACCTAGGCTGATTTATCTGCCTAGGGTTAGGCTTCAGCCTAGGGCTTGGATTTCTTTAACCAGGAAGCCCTGAGTTCCAGGCTTACTTCATCTGCCAAAGGCATCCCAAAGGGAGTGCAGAAGTGCCACAACATGGCTGCTTTCACGGCTTTTCCCTTAGGAAGAACCCTAATACCCGGCTGATTTACCTTCCTAGGGTTACTGTTAGGCTTAGGCCTAGGACTTTTAAAACCAGGAAGCCCTGGGCTCCAGGCACACTGCAGCTGCGAAAGGCATCCCAAGGGGAGCGCAAAAGTGACGCAACTTGGCTGCCACCACTGATATTTCCATGAGACCATCCCGAACCATAGGCTGATTTTCCTTCCTAGGGTTAAGGTTTGAGTTACGCCTAGGGTAAGGGCTCTATTAACCAGAAAGCCCTGAGTTCCAAGAACACAGCAGCTGCGAAGGACTAGCCAAGAAGAGCGCAAAAGTAGCACAACATGTCTGCCTCCACAGCTTTTTCCTTGGGGACATGCCTAATTCCTGGCTGATTTGCCTTTCTCGTCTTAGGGTTGGGGTTCGGCCTAGGGCTAGGATTTTAAAATCAGGAAGCCCTGAGTTCCAGGCACACTGGAGCTGTGAAAGGCATCCAAAAGGGAGTGCAAAAGTGCCACAACATGGCTGCTTTCACGGCTTTTTCCTTGGCAAGAAGCCTAACACCAGGCTGATTTACCTTCCCAGGGTTACTGTTAGGCTTAGGCCTAGGGCTAGGATTTTTAAAACTAGGAAGCCCTGGGCTCCAGGCACACTGCAGCTGTTCAAGGCATCCCAAGGGGAGTACAAAAGTGCTACAACATGGCAGCTTTCACAGCTTTTTCCTTGGCACCATCCCTATACCTAGGCTGATTTATCTGCCTAGGGTTAGGGTTAGGGTTCAGCCTAGGGCTTGGATTTCTTTAACCAGGAAGCCCTGAGTTCCAGGCTTACTTCATCTGCCAAAGGCATCCCAAAGGGAGTGCAGAAGTGCCACAACATGGCTGCTTTCACGGCTTTTCCCTTAGGAAGAACCCTAATACCCGGCTGATTTACCTTCCTAGGGTTACTGTTAGGCTTAGGCCTAGGACTTTTAAAACCAGGAAGCCCTGGGCTCCAGGCACACTGCAGCTGCGAAAGGCATCCCAAGGGGAGCACAAAAGTGACGCAACTTGGCTGCCACCACTGATATTTCCATGAGACCATCCCGAACCATAGGCTGATTTTCCTTCCTAGGGTTAAGGTTTGAGTTACGCCTAGGGTAAGGGCTCTATTAACCAGAAAGCCCTGAGTTCCAAGAACACAGCAGCTGCGAAGGACTAGCCAAGAAGAGCGCAAAAGTACCACAACATGTCTGCCTCCACAGCTTTTTCCTTGGGGACATGCCTAATTCCTGGCTGATTTGCCTTTCTTGTCTTAGGGTTGGGGTTCGGCCTAGGGCTAGGATTTTTAAAATCAGGAAGCCCTGAGTTCCAGGCACACTGCAGCTGTGAAAGGCATCCAAAAGGGAGTGCAAAAGTGCCACAACATGGCTGCTTTCACGGCTTTTTCCTTGGCAAGAAGCCTAACACCAGGCTGATTTACCTTCCTAGGGTTACTGTTAGGCTTAGGCCTAGGGCTAGGATTTTTAAAACTAGGAAGCCCTGGGCTCCAGGCACACTGCAGCTGTTCAAGGCATCCCAAGGGGAGTAGAAAAGTGCTACAACATGGCAGCTTTCACAGCTTTTTCCTTGGCACCATCCCTATACCTAGGCTGATTTATCTGCCTAGGGTTAGGGTTAGGGTTCAGCCTAGGGCTTGGAGTTTTTTAACCAGGAAGCCCTGAGTTCCAGGCTTACTTCATCTGCCAAAGGCATCCCAAAGGGAGTGCAGAAGTGCCACAACATGGCTGCTTTCACGGCTTTTCCCTTAGGAAGAACCCTAATACCCGGCTGATTTACCTTCCTAGGGTTACTGTTAGGCTTAGGCCTAGGACTTTTAAAACCAGGAAGCCCTGGGCTCCAGGCACACTGCAGCTGCGAAAGGCATCCCAAGGGGAGCGCAAAAGTGACGCAACTTGGCTGCCACCACTGATATTTCCATGAGACCATCCCGAACCATAGGCTGATTTTCCTTCCTAGGGTTGAGGTTTGAGTTACGCCTAGGGTAAGGGCTCTATTAACCAGAAAGCCCTGAGTTCCAAGAACACAGCAGCTGCGAAGGACTAGCCAAGAAGAGCGCAAAAGTAGCACAACATGCCTGCCTCCACAGCTTTTTCCTTGGGGACATGCCTAATTCCTGGCTGATTTGCCTTTCTCGTCTTAGGGTTGGGGTTCGGCCTAGGGCTAGGATTTTTAAAATCAGGAAGCCCTGAGTTCCAGGCACACTGCAGCTGTGAAAGGCATCCAAAAGGGAGTGCAAAAGTGCCACAACATGGCTGCTTTCACGGCTTTTTCCTTGGCAAGAAGCCTAACACCAGGCTGATTTACCTTCCCAGGGTTACTGTTAGGCTTAGGCCTAGGGCTAGGATTTTTAAAACTAGGAAGCCCTGGGCTCCAGACACACTGCAGCTGTTCAAGGCATCCCAAGGGGAGTACAAAAGTGCAACAACATGGCAGCTTTCACAGCTTTTTCCTTGGCACCATCCCTATACCTAGGCTGATTTATCTGCCTAGGGTTAGGGTTAGGGTTCAGCCTAGGGCTTGGAGTTTTTTAACCAGGAAGCCCTGAGTTCCAGGCTTACTTCATCTGCCAAAGGCATCCCAAAGGGAGTGCAGAAGTGCCACAACATGGCTGCTTTCACGGCTTTTCCCTTAGGAAGAACCCTAATACCCAGCTGATTTACCTTCCTAGGGTTACTGTTAGGCTTAGGCCTAGGACTTTTAAAACCAGGAAGCCCTGGGCTCCAGGCACACTGCAGCTGCGAAAGGCCTCCCAAGGGGAGCGCAAAAGTGACGCAACTTGGCTGCCACCACTGATATTTCCATGAGACCATCCCGAACCATAGGCTGATTTTCCTTCCTAGGGTTAAGGTTTGAGTTACGCCTAGGGTAAGGGTTCTATTAACCAGAAAGCCCTGAGTTCCAAGAACACAGCAGCTGCGAAGGACTAGCCAAGAAGAGCGCAAAAGTACCACAACATGCCTGCCTCCACAGCTTTTTCCTTGGGGACATGCCTAATTCCTGGCTGATTTGCCTTTCTCGTCTTAGGGTTGGGGTTCGGCCTAGGGCTAGGATTTTTAAAATCAGGAAGCCCTGAGTTCCAGGCACACTGCAGCTGTGAAAGGCATCCAAAAGGGAGTGCAAAAGTGCAACAACATGGCTGCTTTCACGGCTTTTTCCTTGGCAAGAAGCCTAACACCAGGCTGATTTACCTTCCCAGGGTTACTGTTAGGCTTAGGCCTAGGGCTAGGATTTTTAAAACTAGGAAGCCCTGGGCTCCAGGCACACTGCAGCTGTTCAAGGCATCCCAAGGGGAGTACAAAAGTGCTACAACATGGCAGCTTTCACAGCTTTTTCCTTGGCACCATCCCTATACCTAGGCTGATTTATCTGCCTAGGGTTAGGGTTAGGGTTCAGCCTAGGGCTTGGATTTCTTTAACCAGGAAGCCCTGAGTTCCAGGCTTACTTCATCTGCCAAAGGCATCCCAAAGGGAGTGCAGAAGTGCCACAACATGGCTGCTTTCACGGCTTTTCCCTTAGGAAGAACCCTAATACCCGGCTGATTTACCTTCCTAGGGTTACTGTTAGGCTTAGGCCTAGGACTTTTAAAACCAGGAAGCCCTGGGCTCCAGGCACACTGCAGCTGCGAAAGGCATCCCAAGGGGAGCACAAAAGTGACGCAACTTGGCTGCCACCACTGATATTTCCATGAGACCATCCCGAACCATAGGCTGATTTTCCTTCCTAGGGTTAAGGTTTGAGTTACGCCTAGGGTAAGGGCTCTATTAACCAGAAAGCCCTGAGTTCCAAGAACACAGCAGCTGCGAAGGACTAGCCAAGAAGAGCGCAAAAGTACCACAACATGTCTGCCTCCACAGCTTTTTCCTTGGGGACATGCCTAATTCCTGGCTGATTTGCCTTTCTTGTCTTAGGGTTGGGGTTCGGCCTAGGGCTAGGATTTTTAAAATCAGGAAGCCCTGAGTTCCAGGCACACTGCAGCTGTGAAAGGCATCCAAAAGGGAGTGCAAAAGTGCCACAACATGGCTGCTTTCACGGCTTTTTCCTTGGCAAGAAGCCTAACACCAGGCTGATTTACCTTCCTAGGGTTACTGTTAGGCTTAGGCCTAGGGCTAGGATTTTTAAAACTAGGAAGCCCTGGGCTCCAGGCACACTGCAGCTGTTCAAGGCATCCCAAGGGGAGTAGAAAAGTGCTACAACATGGCAGCTTTCACAGCTTTTTCCTTGGCACCATCCCTATACCTAGGCTGATTTATCTGCCTAGGGTTAGGGTTAGGGTTCAGCCTAGGGCTTGGAGTTTTTTAACCAGGAAGCCCTGAGTTCCAGGCTTACTTCATCTGCCAAAGGCATCCCAAAGGGAGTGCAGAAGTGCCACAACATGGCTGCTTTCACGGCTTTTCCCTTAGGAAGAACCCTAATACCCGGCTGATTTACCTTCCTAGGGTTACTGTTAGGCTTAGGCCTAGGACTTTTAAAACCAGGAAGCCCTGGGCTCCAGGCACACTGCAGCTGCGAAAGGCATCCCAAGGGGAGCGCAAAAGTGACGCAACTTGGCTGCCACCACTGATATTTCCATGAGACCATCCCGAACCATAGGCTGATTTTCCTTCCTAGGGTTGAGGTTTGAGTTACGCCTAGGGTAAGGGCTCTATTAACCAGAAAGCCCTGAGTTCCAAGAACACAGCAGCTGCGAAGGACTAGCCAAGAAGAGCGCAAAAGTACCACAACATGCCTGCCTCCACAGCTTTTTCCTTGGGGACATGCCTAATTCCTGGCTGATTTGCCTTTCTCGTCTTAGGGTTGGGGTTCGGCCTAGGGCTAGGATTTTTAAAATCAGGAAGCCCTGAGTTCCAGGCACACTGCAGCTGTGAAAGGCATCCAAAAGGGAGTGCAAAAGTGCCACAACATGGCTGCTTTCACGGCTTTTTCCTTGGCAAGAAGCCTAACACCAGGCTGATTTACCTTCCCAGGGTTACTGTTAGGCTTAGGCCTAGGGCTAGGATTTTTAAAACTAGGAAGCCCTGGGCTCCAGGCACACTGCAGCTGTTCAAGGCATCCCAAGGGGAGTACAAAAGTGCTACAACATGGCAGCTTTCACAGCTTTTTCCTTGGCACCATCCCTATACCTAGGCTGATTTATCTGCCTAGGGTTAGGGTTAGGGTTCAGCCTAGGGCTTGGAGTTTTTTAACCAGGAAGCCCTGAGTTCCAGGCTTACTTCATCTGCCAAAGGCATCCCAAAGGGAGTGCAGAAGTGCCACAACATGGCTGCTTTCACGGCTTTTCCCTTAGGAAGAACCCTAATACCCAGCTGATTTACCTTCCTAGGGTTACTGTTAGGCTTAGGCCTAGGACTTTTAAAACCAGGAAGCCCTGGGCTCCAGGCACACTGCAGCTGCGAAAGGCCTCCCAAGGGGAGCGCAAAAGTGACGCAACTTGGCTGCCACCACTGATATTTCCATGAGACCATCCCGAACCATAGGCTGATTTTCCTTCCTAGGGTTGAGGTTTGAGTTACGCCTAGGGTAAGGGCTCTATTAACCAGAAAGCCCTGAGTTCCAAGAACACAGCAGCTGCGAAGGACTAGCCAAGAAGAGCGCAAAAGTACCACAACATGCCTGCCTCCACAGCTTTTTCCTTGGGGACATGCCTAATTCCTGGCTGATTTGCCTTTCTCGTCTTAGGGTTGGGGTTCGGCCTAGGGCTAGGATTTTTAAAATCAGGAAGCCCTGAGTTCCAGGCACACTGCAGCTGTGAAAGGCATCCAAAAGGGAGTGCAAAAGTGCAACAACATGGCTGCTTTCACGGCTTTTTCCTTGGCAAGAAGCCTAACACCAGGCTGATTTACCTTCCCAGGGTTACTGTTAGGCTTAGGCCTAGGGCTAGGATTTTTAAAACTAGGAAGCCCTGGGCTCCAGGCACACTGCAGCTGTTCAAGGCATCCCAAGGGGAGTACAAAAGTGCTACAACATGGCAGCTTTCACAGCTTTTTCCTTGGCACCATCCCTATACCTAGGCTGATTTATCTGCCTAGTGTTAGGGTTAGGCTTCAGCCTAGGGCTTGGATTTCTTTAACCAGGAAGCCCTGAGTTCCAGGCTTACTTCATCTGCCAAAGGCATCCCAAAGGGAGTGCAGAAGTGCCACAACATGGCTGCTTTCACGGCTTTTCCCTTAGGAAGAACCCTAATACCCGGCTGATTTACCTTCCTAGGGTTACTGTTAGGCTTAGGCCTAGGACTTTTAAAACCAGGAAGCCCTGGGCTCCAGGCACACTGCAGCTGCGAAAGGCCTCCCAAGGGGAGCGCAAAAGTGACGCAACTTGGCTGCCACCACTGATATTTCCATGAGACCATCCCGAACCATAGGCTGATTTTCCTTCCTAGGGTTGAGGTTTGAGTTACGCCTAGGGTAAGGGCTCTATTAACCAGAAAGCCCTGAGTTCCAAGAACACAGCAGCTGCGAAGGACTAGCCAAGAAGAGCGCAAAAGTACCACAACATGTCTGCCTCCACATCTTTTTCCTTGGGGACATGCCTAATTCCTGGCTGATTTGCCTTTCTCGTCTTAGGGTTGGGGTTCGGCCTAGGGCTAGGATTTTTAAAATCAGGAAGCCCTGAGTTCCAGGCACACTGCAGCTGTGAAAGGCATCCAAAAGGGAGTGCAAAAGTGCCACAACATGGCTGCTTTCACGGCTTTTTCCTTGGCAAGAAGCCTAACACCAGGCTGATTTCCCTTCCCAGGGTTACTGTTAGGCTTAGGCCTAGGGCTAGGATTTTTGAAACTAGGAAGCCCTTGGCTCCAGGCACACTGCAGCTGTTCAAGGCATCCCAAGGGGAGTACAAAGGTGCAACAACGTGGCAGCTTTCACAGCTTTTTCCTTGGCACCATCCCTATACCTAGGCTGATTTATCTGCCTAGGGTTAGGGTTAGGGTTCAGCCTAGGGCTTGGATTTCTTTAACCAGGAAGCCCTGAGTTCCAGGCTTACTTCATCTGCCAAAGGCATCCCAAAGGGAGTGCAGAAGTGCCACAACATGGCTGCTTTCACGGCTTTTCCCTTAGGAAGAACCCTAATACCCGGCTGATTTACCTTCCTAGGGTTACTGTTAGGCTTAGGCCTAGGACTTTTAAAACCAGGAAGCCCTGGGCTCCAGGCACACTGCAGCTGCGAAAGGCATCCCAAGGGGAGCGCAAAAGTGACGCAACTTGGCTGCCACCACTGATATTTCCATGAGACCATCCCGAACCATAGGCTGATTTTCCTTCCTAGGGTTGAGGTTTGAGTTACGCCTAGGGTAAGGGCTCTATTAACCAGAAAGCCCTGAGTTCCAAGAACACAGCAGCTGCGAAGGACTAGCCAAGAAGAGCGCAAAAGTACCACAACATGCCTGCCTCCACAGCTTTTTCCTTGGGGACATGCCTAATTCCTGGCTGATTTGCCTTTCTTGTCTTAGGGTTGGGGTTCGGCCTAGGGCTAGGATTTTTAAAATCAGGAAGCCCTGAGTTCCAGGCACACTGCAGCTGTGAAAGGCATCCAAAAGGGAGTGCAAAAGTGCCACAACATGGCTGCTTTCACGGCTTTTTCCTTGGCAAGAAGCCTAACACCAGGCTGATTTACCTTCCTAGGGTTACTGTTAGGCTTAGGCCTAGGGCTAGGATTTTTAAAACTAGGAAGCCCTGGGCTCCAGGCACACTGCAGCTGTTCAAGGCATCCCAAGGGGAGTAGAAAAGTGCAACAACATGGCAGCTTTCACAGCTTTTTCCTTGGCACCATCCCTATACCTAGGCTGATTTATCTGCCTAGGGTTAGGGTTAGGCTTCAGCCTAGGGCTTGGATTTCTTTAACCAGGAAGCCCTGAGTTCCAGGCTTACTTCATCTGCCAAAGGCATCCCAAAGGGAGTGCAGAAGTGCCACAACATGGCTGCTTTCACGGCTTTTCCCTTAGGAAGAACCCTAATACCCGGCTGATTTACCTTCCTAGGGTTACTGTTAGGCTTAGGCCTAGGACTTTTAAAACCAGGAAGCCCTGGGCTCCAGGCACACTGCAGCTGCGAAAGGCATCCCAAGGGGAGCGCAAAAGTGACGCAACTTGGCTGCCACCACTGATATTTCCATGAGACCATCCCGAACCATAGGCTGATTTTCCTTCCTAGGGTTGAGGTTTGAGTTACGCCTAGGGTAAGGGCTCTATTAACCAGAAAGCCCTGAGTTCCAAGAACACAGCAGCTGCGAAGGACTAGCCAAGAAGAGCGCAAAAGTAGCACAACATGTCTGCCTCCACAGCTTTTTCCTTGGGGACATGCCTAATTCCTGGCTGATTTGCCTTTCTTGTCTTAGGGTTGGGGTTCGGCCTAGGGCTAGGATTTTTAAAATCAGGAAGCCCTGAGTTCCAGGCACACTGCAGCTGTGAAAGGCATCCAAAAGGGAGTGCAAAAGTGCCACAACATGGCTGCTTTCACGGCTTTTTCCTTGGCAAGAAGCCTAACACCAGGCTGATTTACCTTCCTAGGGTTACTGTTAGGCTTAGGCCTAGGGCTAGGATTTTTAAAACTAGGAAGCCCTGGGCTCCAGGCACACTGCAGCTGTTCAAGGCATCCCAAGGGGAGTACAAAAGTGCAACAACATGGCAGCTTTCACAGCTTTTTCCTTGGCACCATCCCTATACCTAGGCTGATTTATCTGCCTAGGGTTAGGGTTAGGGTTCAGCCTAGGGCTTGGAGTTTTTTAACCAGGAAGCCCTGAGTTCCAGGCTTACTTCATCTGCCAAAGGCATCCCAAAGGGAGTGCAGAAGTGCCACAACATGGCTGCTTTCACGGCTTTTCCCTTAGGAAGAACCCTAATACCCAGCTGATTTACCTTCCTAGGGTTACTGTTAGGCTTAGGCCTAGGACTTTTAAAACCAGGAAGCCCTGGGCTCCAGGCACACTGCAGCTGCGAAAGGCCTCCCAAGGGGAGCGCAAAAGTGACGCAACTTGGCTGCCACCACTGATATTTCCATGAGACCATCCCGAACCATAGGCTGATTTTCCTTCCTAGGGTTGAGGTTTGAGTTACGCCTAGGGTAAGGGCTCTATTAACCAGAAAGCCCTGAGTTCCAAGAACACAGCAGCTGCGAAGGACTAGCCAAGAAGAGCGCAAAAGTAGCACAACATGCCTGCCTCCACAGCTTTTTCCTTGGGGACATGCCTAATTCCTGGCTGATTTGCCTTTCTCGTCTTAGGGTTGGGGTTCGGCCTAGGGCTAGGATTTTTAAAATCAGGAAGCCCTGAGTTCCAGGCACACTGCAGCTGTGAAAGGCATCCAAAAGGGAGTGCAAAAGTGCCACAACATGGCTGCTTTCACGGCTTTTTCCTTGGCAAGAAGCCTAACACCAGGCTGATTTACCTTCCTAGGGTTACTGTTAGGCTTAGGCCTAGGGCTAGGATTTTTAAAACTAGGAAGCCCTGGGCTCCAGGCACACTGCAGCTGTTCAAGGCATCCCAAGGGGAGTACAAAAGTGCAACAACATGGCAGCTTTCACAGCTTTTTCCTTGGCACCATCCCTATACCTAGGCTGATTTATCTGCCTAGGGTTAGGGTTAGGGTTCAGCCTAGGGCTTGGAGTTTTTTAACCAGGAAGCCCTGAGTTCCAGGCTTACTTCATCTGCCAAAGGCATCCCAAAGGGAGTGCAGAAGTGCCACAACATGGCTGCTTTCACGGCTTTTCCCTTAGGAAGAACCCTAATACCCAGCTGATTTACCTTCCTAGGGTTACTGTTAGGCTTAGGCCTAGGACTTTTAAAACCAGGAAGCCCTGGGCTCCAGGCACACTGCAGCTGCGAAAGGCCTCCCAAGGGGAGCGCAAAAGTGACGCAACTTGGCTGCCACCACTGATATTTCCATGAGACCATCCCGAACCATAGGCTGATTTTCCTTCCTAGGGTTGAGGTTTGAGTTACGCCTAGGGTAAGGGCTCTATTAACCAGAAAGCCCTGAGTTCCAAGAACACAGCAGCTGCGAAGGACTAGCCAAGAAGAGCGCAAAAGTAGCACAACATGCCTGCCTCCACAGCTTTTTCCTTGGGGACATGCCTAATTCCTGGCTGATTTGCCTTTCTCGTCTTAGGGTTGGGGTTCGGCCTAGGGCTAGGATTTTTAAAATCAGGAAGCCCTGAGTTCCAGGCACACTGCAGCTGTGAAAGGCATCCAAAAGGGAGTGCAAAAGTGCCACAACATGGCTGCTTTCACGGCTTTTTCCTTGGCAAGAAGCCTAACACCAGGCTGATTTACCTTCCTAGGGTTACTGTTAGGCTTAGGCCTAGGGCTAGGATTTTTAAAACTAGGAAGCCCTGGGCTCCAGGCACACTGCAGCTGTTCAAGGCATCCCAAGGGGAGTACAAAAGTGCAACAACATGGCAGCTTTCACAGCTTTTTCCTTGGCACCATCCCTATACCTAGGCTGATTTATCTGCCTAGGGTTAGGGTTAGGGTTCAGCCTAGGGCTTGGAGTTTTTTAACCAGGAAGCCCTGAGTTCCAGGCTTACTTCATCTGCCAAAGGCATCCCAAAGGGAGTGCAGAAGTGCCACAACATGGCTGCTTTCACGGCTTTTCCCTTAGGAAGAACCCTAATACCCAGCTGATTTACCTTCCTAGGGTTACTGTTAGGCTTAGGCCTAGGACTTTTAAAACCAGGAAGCCCTGGGCTCCAGGCACACTGCAGCTGCGAAAGGCCTCCCAAGGGGAGCGCAAAAGTGACGCAACTTGGCTGCCACCACTGATATTTCCATGAGACCATCCCGAACCATAGGCTGATTTTCCTTCCTAGGGTTGAGGTTTGAGTTACGCCTAGGGTAAGGGCTCTATTAACCAGAAAGCCCTGAGTTCCAAGAACACAGCAGCTGCGAAGGACTAGCCAAGAAGAGCGCAAAAGTAGCACAACATGCCTGCCTCCACAGCTTTTTCCTTGGGGACATGCCTAATTCCTGGCTGATTTGCCTTTCTCGTCTTAGGGTTGGGGTTCGGCCTAGGGCTAGGATTTTTAAAATCAGGAAGCCCTGAGTTCCAGGCACACTGCAGCTGTGAAAGGCATCCAAAAGGGAGTGCAAAAGTGCAACAACATGGCTGCTTTCACGGCTTTTTCCTTGGCAAGAAGCCTAACACCAGGCTGATTTACCTTCCCAGGGTTACTGTTAGGCTTAGGCCTAGGGCTAGGATTTTTAAAACTAGGAAGCCCTGGGCTCCAGGCACACTGCAGCTGTTCAAGGCATCCCAAGGGGAGTACAAAAGTGCTACAACATGGCAGCTTTCACAGCTTTTTCCTTGGCACCATCCCTATACCTAGGCTGATTTATCTGCCTAGTGTTAGGGTTAGGCTTCAGCCTAGGGCTTGGATTTCTTTAACCAGGAAGCCCTGAGTTCCAGGCTTACTTCATCTGCCAAAGGCATCCCAAAGGGAGTGCAGAAGTGCCACAACATGGCTGCTTTCACGGCTTTTCCCTTAGGAAGAACCCTAATACCCGGCTGATTTACCTTCCTAGGGTTACTGTTAGGCTTAGGCCTAGGACTTTTAAAACCAGGAAGCCCTGGGCTCCAGGCACACTGCAGCTGCGAAAGGCCTCCCAAGGGGAGCGCAAAAGTGACGCAACTTGGCTGCCACCACTGATATTTCCATGAGACCATCCCGAACCATAGGCTGATTTTCCTTCCTAGGGTTGAGGTTTGAGTTACGCCTAGGGTAAGGGCTCTATTAACCAGAAAGCCCTGAGTTCCAAGAACACAGCAGCTGCGAAGGACTAGCCAAGAAGAGCGCAAAAGTACCACAACATGCCTGCCTCCACAGCTTTTTCCTTGGGGACATGCCTAATTCCTGGCTGATTTGCCTTTCTCGTCTTAGGGTTGGGGTTCGGCCTAGGGCTAGGATTTTTAAAATCAGGAAGCCCTGAGTTCCAGGCACACTGCAGCTGTGAAAGGCATCCAAAAGGGAGTGCAAAAGTGCCACAACATGGCTGCTTTCACGGCTTTTTCCTTGGCAAGAAGCCTAACACCAGGCTGATTTACCTTCCTAGGGTTACTGTTAGGCTTAGGCCTAGGGCTAGGATTTTTAAAACTAGGAAGCCCTGGGCTCCAGGCACACTGCAGCTGTTCAAGGCATCCCAAGGGGAGTAGAAAAGTGCTACAACATGGCAGCTTTCACAGCTTTTTCCTTGGCACCATCCCTATACCTAGGCTGATTTATCTGCCTAGGGTTAGGGTTAGGCTTCAGCCTAGGGCTTGGAGTTTTTTAACCAGGAAGCCCTGAGTTCCAGGCTTACTTCATCTGCCAAAGGCATCCCAAAGGGAGTGCAGAAGTGCCACAACATGGCTGCTTTCACGGCTTTTCCCTTAGGAAGAACCCTAATACCCGGCTGATTTACCTTCCTAGGGTTACTGTTAGGCTTAGGCCTAGGACTTTTAAAACCAGGAAGCCCTGGGCTCCAGGCACACTGCAGCTGCGAAAGGCATCCCAAGGGGAGCGCAAAAGTGATGCAACTTGGCTGCCACCACTGATATTTCCATGAGACCATCCCGAACCATAGGCTGATTTTCCTTCCTAGGGTTAAGGTTTGAGTTACGCCTAGGGTAAGGGCTCTATTAACCAGAAAGCCCTGAGTTCCAAGAACACAGCAGCTGCGAAGGACTAGCCAAGAAGAGCGCAAAAGTACCACAACATGCCTGCCTCCACAGCTTTTTCCTTGGGGACATGCCTAATTCCTGGCTGATTTGCCTTTCTCGTCTTAGGGTTGGGGTTCGGCCTAGGGCTAGGATTTTTAAAATCAGGAAGCCCTGAGTTCCAGGCACACTGCAGCTGTGAAAGGCATCCAAAAGGGAGTGCAAAAGTGCCACAACATGGCTGCTTTCACGGCTTTTTCCTTGGCAAGAAGCCTAACACCAGGCTGATTTACCTTCCCAGGGTTACTGTTAGGCTTAGGCCTAGGGCTAGGATTTTTAAAACTAGGAAGCCCTGGGCTCCAGACACACTGCAGCTGTTCAAGGCTTCCCAAGGGGAGTACAAAAGTGCAACAACATGGCAGCTTTCACAGCTTTTTCCTTGGCACCATCCCTATACCTAGGCTGATTTATCTGCCTAGGGTTAGGGTTAGGGTTCAGCCTAGGGCTTGGAGTTTTTTAACCAGGAAGCCCTGAGTTCCAGGCTTACTTCATCTGCCAAAGGCATCCCAAAGGGAGTGCAGAAGTGCCACAACATGGCTGCTTTCACGGCTTTTCCCTTAGGAAGAACCCTAATACCCAGCTGATTTACCTTCCTAGGGTTACTGTTAGGCTTAGGCCTAGGACTTTTAAAACCAGGAAGCCCTGGGCTCCAGGCACACTGCAGCTGCGAAAGGCCTCCCAAGGGGAGCGCAAAAGTGACGCAACTTGGCTGCCACCACTGATATTTCCATGAGACCATCCCGAACCATAGGCTGATTTTCCTTCCTAGGGTTGAGGTTTGAGTTACGCCTAGGGTAAGGGCTCTATTAACCAGAAAGCCCTGAGTTCCAAGAACACAGCAGCTGCGAAGGACTAGCCAAGAAGAGCGCAAAAGTACCACAACATGCCTGCCTCCACAGCTTTTTCCTTGGGGACATGCCTAATTCCTGGCTGATTTGCCTTTCTCGTCTTAGGGTTGGGGTTCGGCCTAGGGCTAGGATTTTTAAAATCAGGAAGCCCTGAGTTCCAGGCACACTGCAGCTGTGAAAGGCATCCAAAAGGGAGTGCAAAAGTGCAACAACATGGCTGCTTTCACGGCTTTTTCCTTGGCAAGAAGCCTAACACCAGGCTGATTTACCTTCCCAGGGTTACTGTTAGGCTTAGGCCTAGGGCTAGGATTTTTAAAACTAGGAAGCCCTGGGCTCCAGGCACACTGCAGCTGTTCAAGGCATCCCAAGGGGAGTACAAAAGTGCTACAACATGGCAGCTTTCACAGCTTTTTCCTTGGCACCATCCCTATACCTAGGCTGATTTATCTGCCTAGTGTTAGGGTTAGGCTTCAGCCTAGGGCTTGGATTTCTTTAACCAGGAAGCCCTGAGTTCCAGGCTTACTTCATCTGCCAAAGGCATCCCAAAGGGAGTGCAGAAGTGCCACAACATGGCTGCTTTCACGGCTTTTCCCTTAGGAAGAACCCTAATACCCGGCTGATTTACCTTCCTAGGGTTACTGTTAGGCTTAGGCCTAGGACTTTTAAAACCAGGAAGCCCTGGGCTCCAGGCACACTGCAGCTGCGAAAGGCCTCCCAAGGGGAGCGCAAAAGTGACGCAACTTGGCTGCCACCACTGATATTTCCATGAGACCATCCCGAACCATAGGCTGATTTTCCTTCCTAGGGTTGAGGTTTGAGTTACGCCTAGGGTAAGGGTTCTATTAACCAGAAAGCCCTGAGTTCCAAGAACACAGCAGCTGCGAAGGACTAGCCAAGAAGAGCGCAAAAGTACCACAACATGCCTGCCTCCACAGCTTTTTCCTTGGGGACATGCCTAATTCCTGGCTGATTTGCCTTTCTCGTCTTAGGGTTGGGGTTCGGCCTAGGGCTAGGATTTTTAAAATCAGGAAGCCCTGAGTTCCAGGCACACTGCAGCTGTGAAAGGCATCCAAAAGGGAGTGCAAAAGTGCCACAACATGGCTGCTTTCACGGCTTTTTCCTTGGCAAGAAGCCTAACACCAGGCTGATTTACCTTCCCAGGGTTACTGTTAGGCTTAGGCCTAGGGCTAGGATTTTTAAAACTAGGAAGCCCTGGGCTCCAGGCACACTGCAGCTGTTCAAGGCATCCCAAGGGGAGTACAAAGGTGCAACAACATGGCAGCTTTCACAGCTTTTTCCTTGGCACCATCCCTATACCTAGGCTGATTTATCTGCCTAGGGTTAGGGTTAGGCTTCAGCCTAGGGCTTGGATTTCTTTAACCAGGAAGCCCTGAGTTCCAGGCTTACTTCATCTGCCAAAGGCATCCCAAAGGGAGTGCAGAAGTGCCACAACATGGCTGCTTTCACGGCTTTTCCCTTAGGAAGAACCCTAATACCCGGCTGATTTACCTTCCTAGGGTTACTGTTAGGCTTAGGCCTAGGACTTTTAAAACCAGGAAGCCCTGGGCTCCAGGCACACTGCAGCTGCGAAAGGCATCCCAAGGGGAGCGCAAAAGTGACGCAACTTGGCTGCCACCACTGATATTTCCATGAGACCATCCCGAACCATAGGCTGATTTTCCTTCCTAGGGTTAAGGTTTGAGTTACGCCTAGGGTAAGGGCTCTATTAACCAGAAAGCCCTGAGTTCCAAGAACACAGCAGCTGCGAAGGACTAGTCAAGAAGAGCGCAAAAGTACCACAACATGCCTGCCTCCACAGCTTTTTCCTTGGGGACATGCCTAATTCCTGGCTGATTTGCCTTTCTCGTCTTAGGGTTGGGGTTCGGCCTAGGGCTAGGATTTTTAAAATCAGGAAGCCCTGAGTTCCAGGCACACTGCAGCTGTGAAAGGCATCCAAAAGGGAGTGCAAAAGTGCCACAACATGGCTGCTTTCACGGCTTTTTCCTTGGCAAGAAGCCTAACACCAGGCTGATTTCCCTTCCCAGGGTTACTGTTAGGCTTAGGCCTAGGGCTAGGATTTTTAAAACTAGGAAGCCCTTGGCTCCAGGCACACTGCAGCTGTTCAAGGCATCCCAAGGGGAGTACAAAGGTGCAACAACATGGCAGCTTTCACAGCTTTTTCCTTGGCACCATCCCTATACCTAGGCTGATTTATCTGCCTAGGGTGAGGGTTAGGGTTCAGCCTAGGGCTTGGATTTCTTTAACCAGGAAGCCCTGAGTTCCAGGCTTACTTCATCTGCCAAAGGCATCCCAAAGGGAGTGCAGAAGTGCCACAACATGGCTGCTTTCACGGCTTTTCCCTTAGGAAGAACCCTAATACCCGGCTGATTTACCTTCCTAGGGTTACTGTTAGGCTTAGGCCTAGGACTTTTAAAACCAGGAAGCCCTGGGCTCCAGGCACACTGCAGCTGCGAAAGGCATCCCAAGGGGAGCACAAAAGTGACGCAACTTGGCTGCCACCACTGATATTTCCATGAGACCATCCCGAACCATAGGTTGATTTTCCTTCCTAGGGTTAAGGTTTGAGTTACGCCTAGGGTAAGGGCTCTATTAACCAGAAAGCCCTGAGTTCCAAGAACACAGCAGCTGCGAAGGACTAGCCAAGAAGAGCGCAAAAGTACCACAACATGCCTGCCTCCACAGCTTTTTCCTTGGGGACATGCCTAATTCCTGGCTGATTTGCCTTTCTCGTCTTAGGGTTGGGGTTCGGCCTAGGGCTAGGATTTTTAAAATCAGGAAGCCCTGAGTTCCAGGCACACTGCAGCTGTGAAAGGCATCCAAAAGGGAGTGCAAAAGTGCCACAACATGGCTGCTTTCACGGCTTTTTCCTTGGCAAGAAGCCTAACACCAGGCTGATTTACCTTCCCAGGGTTACTGTTAGGCTTAGGCCTAGGGCTAGGATTTTTAAAACTAGGAAGCCCTGGGCTCCAGACACACTGCAGCTGTTCAAGGCATCCCAAGGGGAGTACAAAAGTGCAACAACATGGCAGCTTTCACAGCTTTTTCCTTGGAACCATCCCTATACCTAGGCTGATTTATCTGCCTAGGGTTAGGGCTCAGCCTAGGGCTTGGAGTTTTTTAACCAGGAAGCCCTGAGTTCCAGGCACACTGGAGCTGTGAAAGGCATCCAAACGGGAGTGCAAAAGTGCCACAACATGGCTGCTTTCACGGCTTTTTCCTTGGCAAGAAGCCTAACACCAGGCTGATTTACCTTCCCAGGGTTACTGTTAGACTTAGGCCTAGGGCTAGGTTTTTTAAAACTAGGAAGCCCTTAGCTCCAGGCACACTGCAGCTGTTCAAGGCATCCCAAGGGGAGTACAAAAGTGCAACAACATGGCAGCTTTCACAGCTTTTTCCTTGGCACCATCCCTATACCTAGGCTGATTTATCTGCCTAGGGTTAGGGTTAGGGTTCAGCCTAGGGCTTGGAGTTTTTTAACCAGGAAGCCCTGAGTTCCAGGCTTACTTCATCTGCCAAAGGCATCCCAAAGGGAGTGCAGAAGTGCCACAACATGGCTGCTTTCACGGCTTTTCCCTTAGGAAGAACCCTAATACCCGGCTGATTTACCTTCCTAGGGTTACTGTTAGGCTTAGGCCTAGGACTTTTAAAACCAGGAAGCCCTGGGCTCCAGGCACACTGCAGCTGCGAAAGGCATCCCAAGGGGAGCGCAAAAGTGACGCAACTTGGCTGCCACCACTGATATTTCCATGAGACCATCCCGAACCATAGGCTGATTTTCCTTCCTAGGGTTAAGGTTTGAGTTACGCCTAGGGTAAGGGCTCTATTAACCAGAAAGCCCTGAGTTCCAAGAACACAGCAGCTGCGAAGGACTAGTCAAGAAGAGCGCAAAAGTACCACAACATGCCTGCCTCCACAGCTTTTTCCTTGGGGACATGCCTAATTCCTGGCTGATTTGCCTTTCTCGTCTTAGGGTTGGGGTTCGGCCTAGGGCTAGGATTTTTAAAATCAGGAAGCCCTGAGTTCCAGGCACACTGCAGCTGTGAAAGGCATCCAAAAGGGAGTGCAAAAGTGCCACAACATGGCTGCTTTCACGGCTTTTTCCTTGGCAAGAAGCCTAACACCAGGCTGATTTCCCTTCCCAGGGTTACTGTTAGGCTTAGGCCTAGGGCTAGGATTTTTAAAACTAGGAAGCCCTTGGCTCCAGGCACACTGCAGCTGTTCAAGGCATCCCAAGGGGAGTACAAAGGTGCAACAACATGGCAGCTTTCACAGCTTTTTCCTTGGCACCATCCCTATACCTAGGCTGATTTATCTGCCTAGGGTTAGGGTTAGGGTTCAGCCTAGGGCTTGGATTTCTTTAACCAGGAAGCCCTGAGTTCCAGGCTTACTTCATCTGCCAAAGGCATCCCAAAGGGAGTGCAGAAGTGCCACAACATGGCTGCTTTCACGGCTTTTCCCTTAGGAAGAACCCTAATACCCGGCTGATTTACCTTCCTAGGGTTACTGTTAGGCTTAGGCCTAGGACTTTTAAAACCAGGAAGCCCTGGGCTCCAGGCACACTGCAGCTGCGAAAGGCATCCCAAGGGGAGCACAAAAGTGACGCAACTTGGCTGCCACCACTGATATTTCCATGAGACCATCCCGAACCATAGGTTGATTTTCCTTCCTAGGGTTAAGGTTTGAGTTACGCCTAGGGTAAGGGCTCTATTAACCAGAAAGCCCTGAGTTCCAAGAACACAGCAGCTGCGAAGGACTAGCCAAGAAGAGCGCAAAAGTACCACAACATGCCTGCCTCCACAGCTTTTTCCTTGGGGACATGCCTAATTCCTGGCTGATTTGCCTTTCTCGTCTTAGGGTTGGGGTTCGGCCTAGGGCTAGGATTTTTAAAATCAGGAAGCCCTGAGTTCCAGGCACACTGCAGCTGTGAAAGGCATCCAAAAGGGAGTGCAAAAGTGCCACAACATGGCTGCTTTCACGGCTTTTTCCTTGGCAAGAAGCCTAACACCAGGCTGATTTACCTTCCCAGGGTTACTGTTAGGCTTAGGCCTAGGGCTAGGATTTTTAAAACTAGGAAGCCCTGGGCTCCAGACACACTGCAGCTGTTCAAGGCATCCCAAGGGGAGTACAAAAGTGCAACAACATGGCAGCTTTCACAGCTTTTTCCTTGGAACCATCCCTATACCTAGGCTGATTTATCTGCCTAGGGTTAGGGCTCAGCCTAGGGCTTGGAGTTTTTTAACCAGGAAGCCCTGAGTTCCAGGCACACTGGAGCTGTGAAAGGCATCCAAACGGGAGTGCAAAAGTGCCACAACATGGCTGCTTTCACGGCTTTTTCCTTGGCAAGAAGCCTAACACCAGGCTGATTTACCTTCCCAGGGTTACTGTTAGACTTAGGCCTAGGGCTAGGTTTTTTAAAACTAGGAAGCCCTTAGCTCCAGGCACACTGCAGCTGTTCAAGGCATCCCAAGGGGAGTACAAAAGTGCAACAACATGGCAGCTTTCACAGCTTTTTCCTTGGCACCATCCCTATACCTAGGCTGATTTATCTGCCTAGGGTTAGGGTTAGGGTTCAGCCTAGGGCTTGGATTTCTTTAACCAGGAAGCCCTGAGTTCCAGGCTTACTTCATCTGCCAAAGGCATCCCAAAGGGAGTGCAGAAGTGCCACAACATGGCTGCTTTCACGGCTTTTCCCTTAGGAAGAACCCTAATACCCGGCTGATTTACCTTCCTAGGGTTACTGTTAGGCTTAGGCCTAGGACTTTTAAAACCAGGAAGCCCTGGGCTCCAGGCACACTGCAGCTGCGAAAGGCATCCCAAGGGGAGCGCAAAAGTGACGCAACTTGGCTGCCACCACTGATATTTCCATGAGACCATCCCGAACCATAGGCTGATTTTCCTTCCTAGGGTTAAGGTTTGAGTTACGCCTAGGGTAAGGGCTCTATTAACCAGAAAGCCCTGAGTTCCAAGAACACAGCAGCTGCGAAGGACTAGCCAAGAAGAGCGCAAAAGTACCACAACATGCCTGCCTCCACAGCTTTTTCCTTGGGGACATGCCTAATTCCTGGCTGATTTGCCTTTCTCGTCTTAGGGTTGGGGTTCGGCCTAGGGCTAGGATTTTTAAAATCAGGAAGCCCTGAGTTCCAGGCACACTGCAGCTGTGAAAGGCATCCAAAAGGGAGTGCAAAAGTGCCACAACATGGCTGCTTTCACGGCTTTTTCCTTGGCAAGAAGCCTAACACCAGGCTGATCTACCTTCCCAGGGTTACTGTTAGGCTTAGGCCTAGGGCTAGGATTTTTAAAACTAGGAAGCCCTGGGCTCCAGACACACTGCAGCTGTTCAAGGCATCCCAAGGGGAGTACAAAAGTGCAACAACATGGCAGCTTTCACAGCTTTTTCCTTGGCACCATCCCTATACCTAGGCTGATTTATCTGCCTAGGGTTAAGGTTCAGCCTAGGGCTTGGAGTTTTTTAACCAGGAAGCCCTGAGTTCCAGGCACACTGGAGCTGTGAAAGGCATCCAAACGGGAGTGCAAAAGTGCCACAACATGGCTGCTTTCACGGCTTTTTCCTTGGCAAGAAGCCTAACACCAGGCTGATTTACCTTCCCAGGGTTACTGTTAGACTTAGGCCTAGGGCTAGGATTTTTAAAACTAGGAAGCCCTTAGCTCCAGGCACACTGCAGCTGTTCAAGGCATCCCAAGGGGAGTACAAAAGTGCAACAACATGGCAGCTTTCACAGCTTTTTCCTTGGCACCATCCCTATACCCAGGCTGATTTATCTGCCTAGGGTTAGGGTTAGGGTTCAGCCTAGGGCTTGGATTTCTTTAACCAGGAAGCCCTGAGTTCCAGGCTTACTTCATCTGCCAAAGGCATCCCAAAGGGAGTGCAGAAGTGCCACAACATGGCTGCTTTCACGGCTTTTCCCTTAGGAAGAACCCTAATACCCGGCTGATTTACCTTCCTAGGGTTACTGTTAGGCTTAGGCCTAGGACTTTTAAAACCAGGAAGCCCTGGGCTCCAGGCACACTGCAGCTGCGAAAGGCATCCCAAGGGGAGCGCAAAAGTGACGCAACTTGGCTGCCACCACTGATATTTCCATGAGACCATCCCGAACCATAGGCTGATTTTCCTTCCTAGGGTTAAGGTTTGAGTTACGCCTAGGGTAAGGGCTCTATTAACCAGAAAGCCCTGAGTTCCAAGAACACAGCAGCTGCGAAGGACTAGTCAAGAAGAGCGCAAAAGTACCACAACATGCCTGCCTCCACAGCTTTTTCCTTGGGGACATGCCTAATTCCTGGCTGATTTGCCTTTCTCGTCTTAGGGTTGGGGTTCGGCCTAGGGCTAGGATTTTTAAAATCAGGAAGCCCTGAGTTCCAGGCACACTGCAGCTGTGAAAGGCATCCAAAAGGGAGTGCAAAAGTGCCACAACATGGCTGCTTTCACGGCTTTTTCCTTGGCAAGAAGCCTAACACCAGGCTGATTTCCCTTCCCAGGGTTACTGTTAGGCTTAGGCCTAGGGCTAGGATTTTTAAAACTAGGAAGCCCTTGGCTCCAGGCACACTGCAGCTGTTCAAGGCATCCCAAGGGGAGTACAAAGGTGCAACAACATGGCAGCTTTCACAGCTTTTTCCTTGGCACCATCCCTATACCTAGGCTGATTTATCTGCCTAGGGTGAGGGTTAGGGTTCAGCCTAGGGCTTGGATTTCTTTAACCAGGAAGCCCTGAGTTCCAGGCTTACTTCATCTGCCAAAGGCATCCCAAAGGGAGTGCAGAAGTGCCACAACATGGCTGCTTTCACGGCTTTTCCCTTAGGAAGAACCCTAATACCCGGCTGATTTACCTTCCTAGGGTTACTGTTAGGCTTAGGCCTAGGACTTTTAAAACCAGGAAGCCCTGGGCTCCAGGCACACTGCAGCTGCGAAAGGCATCCCAAGGGGAGCACAAAAGTGACGCAACTTGGCTGCCACCACTGATATTTCCATGAGACCATCCCGAACCATAGGTTGATTTTCCTTCCTAGGGTTAAGGTTTGAGTTACGCCTAGGGTAAGGGCTCTATTAACCAGAAAGCCCTGAGTTCCAAGAACACAGCAGCTGCGAAGGACTAGCCAAGAAGAGCGCAAAAGTACCACAACATGCCTGCCTCCACAGCTTTTTCCTTGGGGACATGCCTAATTCCTGGCTGATTTGCCTTTCTCGTCTTAGGGTTGGGGTTCGGCCTAGGGCTAGGATTTTTAAAATCAGGAAGCCCTGAGTTCCAGGCACACTGCAGCTGTGAAAGGCATCCAAAAGGGAGTGCAAAAGTGCCACAACATGGCTGCTTTCACGGCTTTTTCCTTGGCAAGAAGCCTAACACCAGGCTGATTTACCTTCCCAGGGTTACTGTTAGGCTTAGGCCTAGGGCTAGGATTTTTAAAACTAGGAAGCCCTGGGCTCCAGACACACTGCAGCTGTTCAAGGCATCCCAAGGGGAGTACAAAAGTGCAACAACATGGCAGCTTTCACAGCTTTTTCCTTGGAACCATCCCTATACCTAGGCTGATTTATCTGCCTAGGGTTAGGGCTCAGCCTAGGGCTTGGAGTTTTTTAACCAGGAAGCCCTGAGTTCCAGGCACACTGGAGCTGTGAAAGGCATCCAAACGGGAGTGCAAAAGTGCCACAACATGGCTGCTTTCACGGCTTTTTCCTTGGCAAGAAGCCTAACACCAGGCTGATTTACCTTCCCAGGGTTACTGTTAGACTTAGGCCTAGGGCTAGGTTTTTTAAAACTAGGAAGCCCTTAGCTCCAGGCACACTGCAGCTGTTCAAGGCATCCCAAGGGGAGTACAAAAGTGCAACAACATGGCAGCTTTCACAGCTTTTTCCTTGGCACCATCCCTATACCTAGGCTGATTTATCTGCCTAGGGTTAGGGTTAGGGTTCAGCCTAGGGCTTGGAGTTTTTTAACCAGGAAGCCCTGAGTTCCAGGCTTACTTCATCTGCCAAAGGCATCCCAAAGGGAGTGCAGAAGTGCCACAACATGGCTGCTTTCACGGCTTTTCCCTTAGGAAGAACCCTAATACCCGGCTGATTTACCTTCCTAGGGTTACTGTTAGGCTTAGGCCTAGGACTTTTAAAACCAGGAAGCCCTGGGCTCCAGGCACACTGCAGCTGCGAAAGGCATCCCAAGGGGAGCGCAAAAGTGACGCAACTTGGCTGCCACCACTGATATTTCCATGAGACCATCCCGAACCATAGGCTGATTTTCCTTCCTAGGGTTAAGGTTTGAGTTACGCCTAGGGTAAGGGCTCTATTAACCAGAAAGCCCTGAGTTCCAAGAACACAGCAGCTGCGAAGGACTAGTCAAGAAGAGCGCAAAAGTACCACAACATGCCTGCCTCCACAGCTTTTTCCTTGGGGACATGCCTAATTCCTGGCTGATTTGCCTTTCTCGTCTTAGGGTTGGGGTTCGGCCTAGGGCTAGGATTTTTAAAATCAGGAAGCCCTGAGTTCCAGGCACACTGCAGCTGTGAAAGGCATCCAAAAGGGAGTGCAAAAGTGCCACAACATGGCTGCTTTCACGGCTTTTTCCTTGGCAAGAAGCCTAACACCAGGCTGATTTCCCTTCCCAGGGTTACTGTTAGGCTTAGGCCTAGGGCTAGGATTTTTAAAACTAGGAAGCCCTTGGCTCCAGGCACACTGCAGCTGTTCAAGGCATCCCAAGGGGAGTACAAAGGTGCAACAACATGGCAGCTTTCACAGCTTTTTCCTTGGCACCATCCCTATACCTAGGCTGATTTATCTGCCTAGGGTTAGGGTTAGGGTTCAGCCTAGGGCTTGGATTTCTTTAACCAGGAAGCCCTGAGTTCCAGGCTTACTTCATCTGCCAAAGGCATCCCAAAGGGAGTGCAGAAGTGCCACAACATGGCTGCTTTCACGGCTTTTCCCTTAGGAAGAACCCTAATACCCGGCTGATTTACCTTCCTAGGGTTACTGTTAGGCTTAGGCCTAGGACTTTTAAAACCAGGAAGCCCTGGGCTCCAGGCACACTGCAGCTGCGAAAGGCATCCCAAGGGGAGCACAAAAGTGACGCAACTTGGCTGCCACCACTGATATTTCCATGAGACCATCCCGAACCATAGGTTGATTTTCCTTCCTAGGGTTAAGGTTTGAGTTACGCCTAGGGTAAGGGCTCTATTAACCAGAAAGCCCTGAGTTCCAAGAACACAGCAGCTGCGAAGGACTAGCCAAGAAGAGCGCAAAAGTACCACAACATGCCTGCCTCCACAGCTTTTTCCTTGGGGACATGCCTAATTCCTGGCTGATTTGCCTTTCTCGTCTTAGGGTTGGGGTTCGGCCTAGGGCTAGGATTTTTAAAATCAGGAAGCCCTGAGTTCCAGGCACACTGCAGCTGTGAAAGGCATCCAAAAGGGAGTGCAAAAGTGCCACAACATGGCTGCTTTCACGGCTTTTTCCTTGGCAAGAAGCCTAACACCAGGCTGATTTACCTTCCCAGGGTTACTGTTAGGCTTAGGCCTAGGGCTAGGATTTTTAAAACTAGGAAGCCCTGGGCTCCAGACACACTGCAGCTGTTCAAGGCATCCCAAGGGGAGTACAAAAGTGCAACAACATGGCAGCTTTCACAGCTTTTTCCTTGGAACCATCCCTATACCTAGGCTGATTTATCTGCCTAGGGTTAG
Organism: Ammospiza nelsoni; assembly: GCF_027579445.1. Classification (NCBI taxonomy): domain Eukaryota; kingdom Metazoa; phylum Chordata; class Aves; order Passeriformes; family Passerellidae; genus Ammospiza; species Ammospiza nelsoni. The sequence continues at coordinate 179,447 of NW_026683216.1, read as the reverse complement.
GGCTCAGCCTAGGGCTTGGAGTTTTTTAACCAGGAAGCCCTGAGTTCCAGGCACACTGGAGCTGTGAAAGGCATCCAAACGGGAGTGCAAAAGTGCCACAACATGGCTGCTTTCACGGCTTTTTCCTTGGCAAGAAGCCTAACACCAGGCTGATTTACCTTCCCAGGGTTACTGTTAGACTTAGGCCTAGGGCTAGGTTTTTTAAAACTAGGAAGCCCTTAGCTCCAGGCACACTGCAGCTGTTCAAGGCATCCCAAGGGGAGTACAAAAGTGCAACAACATGGCAGCTTTCACAGCTTTTTCCTTGGCACCATCCCTATACCTAGGCTGATTTATCTGCCTAGGGTTAGGGTTAGGGTTCAGCCTAGGGCTTGGATTTCTTTAACCAGGAAGCCCTGAGTTCCAGGCTTACTTCATCTGCCAAAGGCATCCCAAAGGGAGTGCAGAAGTGCCACAACATGGCTGCTTTCACGGCTTTTCCCTTAGGAAGAACCCTAATACCCGGCTGATTTACCTTCCTAGGGTTACTGTTAGGCTTAGGCCTAGGACTTTTAAAACCAGGAAGCCCTGGGCTCCAGGCACACTGCAGCTGCGAAAGGCATCCCAAGGGGAGCGCAAAAGTGACGCAACTTGGCTGCCACCACTGATATTTCCATGAGACCATCCCGAACCATAGGCTGATTTTCCTTCCTAGGGTTAAGGTTTGAGTTACGCCTAGGGTAAGGGCTCTATTAACCAGAAAGCCCTGAGTTCCAAGAACACAGCAGCTGCGAAGGACTAGCCAAGAAGAGCGCAAAAGTACCACAACATGCCTGCCTCCACAGCTTTTTCCTTGGGGACATGCCTAATTCCTGGCTGATTTGCCTTTCTCGTCTTAGGGTTGGGGTTCGGCCTAGGGCTAGGATTTTTAAAATCAGGAAGCCCTGAGTTCCAGGCACACTGCAGCTGTGAAAGGCATCCAAAAGGGAGTGCAAAAGTGCCACAACATGGCTGCTTTCACGGCTTTTTCCTTGGCAAGAAGCCTAACACCAGGCTGATCTACCTTCCCAGGGTTACTGTTAGGCTTAGGCCTAGGGCTAGGATTTTTAAAACTAGGAAGCCCTGGGCTCCAGACACACTGCAGCTGTTCAAGGCATCCCAAGGGGAGTACAAAAGTGCAACAACATGGCAGCTTTCACAGCTTTTTCCTTGGCACCATCCCTATACCTAGGCTGATTTATCTGCCTAGGGTTAAGGTTCAGCCTAGGGCTTGGAGTTTTTTAACCAGGAAGCCCTGAGTTCCAGGCACACTGGAGCTGTGAAAGGCATCCAAACGGGAGTGCAAAAGTGCCACAACATGGCTGCTTTCACGGCTTTTTCCTTGGCAAGAAGCCTAACACCAGGCTGATTTACCTTCCCAGGGTTACTGTTAGACTTAGGCCTAGGGCTAGGATTTTTAAAACTAGGAAGCCCTTAGCTCCAGGCACACTGCAGCTGTTCAAGGCATCCCAAGGGGAGTACAAAAGTGCAACAACATGGCAGCTTTCACAGCTTTTTCCTTGGCACCATCCCTATACCCAGGCTGATTTATCTGCCTAGGGTTAGGGTTAGGGTTCAGCCTAGGGCTTGGATTTCTTTAACCAGGAAGCCCTGAGTTCCAGGCTTACTTCATCTGCCAAAGGCATCCCAAAGGGAGTGCAGAAGTGCCACAACATGGCTGCTTTCACGGCTTTTCCCTTAGGAAGAACCCTAATACCCGGCTGATTTACCTTCCTAGGGTTACTGTTAGGCTTAGGCCTAGGACTTTTAAAACCAGGAAGCCCTGGGCTCCAGGCACACTGCAGCTGCGAAAGGCATCCCAAGGGGAGCGCAAAAGTGACGCAACTTGGCTGCCACCACTGATATTTCCATGAGACCATCCCGAACCATAGGCTGATTTTCCTTCCTAGGGTTAAGGTTTGAGTTACGCCTAGGGTAAGGGTCTATTAACCAGAAAGCCCTGAGTTCCAAGAACACAGCAGCTGCGAAGGACTACCCAAGAAGAGCGCAAAAGTACCACAACATGCCTGCCTCCACAGCTTTTTCCTTGGGGACATGCCTAATTCCTGGCTGATTTGCCTTTCTCGTCATAGGGTTGGGGTTCGGCCTAGGGCTAGGATTTTAAAAAGCAGGAAGCCCTGAGTTCCAGGCACACTGGAGCTGTGAAAGGCATCCAAAAGGGAGTGCAAAAGTGCCACAACATGGCTGCTTTCACGGCTTTTTCCTTGGCAAGAAGCCTAACACCAGGCTGATTTACCTTCCCAGGGTTACTGTTAGGCTTAGGCCTAGGGCTAGGATTTTTAAAACTAGTAAGCCCTTAGCTCCAGGCACACTGCAGCTGTTCAAGGCATCCCAAGGGGAGTACAAAAGTGCAACAACATGGCAGCTTTCACAGCTTTTTCCTTGGCACCATCCCTATACCTAGGCTGATTTATCTGCCTAGGGTTAGGGTTAGGGTTCAGCCTAGGGCTTGGATTTCTTTAACCAGGAAGCCCTGAGTTCCAGGCTTACTTCATCTGCCAAAGGCATCCCAAAGGGAGTGCAGAAGTGCCACAACATGGCTGCTTTCACGGCTTTTCCCTTAGGAAGAACCCTAATACCCGGCTGATTTACCTTCCTAGGGTTACTGTTAGGCTTAGGCCTAGGACTTTTAAAACCAGGAAGCCCTGGGCTCCAGGCACACTGCAGCTGCGAAAGGCATCCCAAGGGGAGCGCAAAAATGACGCAACTTGGCTGCCACCACTGATATTTCCATGAGACCATCCCGAACCATAGGCTGATTTTCCTTCCTAGGGTTAAGGTTTGAGTTACGCCTAGGGTAAGGTTTCTATTTACCAGAAAGCCCTGAGTTCCAAGAACACAGCAGCTGCGAAGGACTAGCCAAGAAGAGCGCAAAAGTACCACAACATGCCTGCCTCCACAGCTTTTTCCTTGGGGACATGCCTAATTCCTGGCTGATTTGCCTTTCTCGTCTTAGGTTTGAGGTTCGGCCTAGGGCTAGGATTTTTAAAAGCAGGAAGCCCTGAGTTCCAGGCACACTGGAGCTGTGAAAGGCATCCAAAAGGGAGTGCAAAAGTGCCACAACATGGCTGCTTTCACGGCTTTTTCCTTGGCAAGACGCCTAACACCAGGCTGATTTGCCTTCCCAGGGTTACTGTTAGGCTTAGGCCTAGGGCTAGGATTTTTAAAACTAGGAAGCCCTGGGCTCCAGGCACACTGCAGCTGTTCAAGGCATTCCCAAGGGGAGTACAAAAGTGCAACAACATGGCAGCTTTCACAGCTTTTTCCTTGGCACCATCCCTATACCTAGGCTGATTTATCTGCCTAGGGTTAGGGTTAGGGTTCAGCCTAGGGCTTGGATTTTTTTAACCAGGAAGCCCTGAGTTCCAGGCTTACTTCATCTGCCAAAGGCATCCCAAAGGGAGTGCAGAAGTGCCACAACATGACTGCTTTCACGGCTTTTCCCTTAGGAAGAACCCTAATACCCGGCTGATTTACCTTCCTAGGGTTACTGTTAGGCTTAGGCCTAGGACTTTTAAAACCAGGAAGCCCTGGGCTCCAGGCACACTGCAGCTGCGAAAGGCATCCCAAGGGGAGCGCAAAAGTGACGCAACTTGGCTGCCACCACTGATATTTCCATGAGACCATCCCGAACCATAGGCTGATTTTCCTTCCTAGGGTTAAGGTTTGAGTTACGCCTAGGGTAAGGGTCTATTAACCAGAAAGCCCTGAGTTCCAAGAACACAGCAGCTGCGAAGGACTAGCCAAGAAGAGCGCAAAAGTACCACAACATGCCTGCCTCCACAGCTTTTTCCTTGGGGACATGCCTAATTCCTGGCTGATTTGCCTTTCTCGTCTTAGGGTTGGGGTTCGGCCTAGGGCTAGGATTTTTAAAATCAGGAAGCCCTGAGTTCCAGGCACACTGCAGCTGTGAAAGGCATCCAAAAGGGAGTGCAAAAGTGCCACAACATGGCTGCTTTCACGGCTTTTTCCTTGGCAAGACGCCTAACACAAGGCTGATTTGCCTTCCCAGGGTTACTGTTAGGCTTAGGCCTAGGGCTAGGATTTTTAAAACTAGGAAGCCCTGGGCTCCAGGCACACTGCAGCTGTTCAAGGCATCCCAAGGGGAGTACAAAAGTGCAACAACATGGCAGCTTTCACAGCTTTTTCCTTGGCACCATCCCTATACCTAGGCTGATTTATCTGCCTAGGGTTAGGGTTAGGGTTCAGCCTAGGGCTTGGATTTCTTTAACCAGGAAGCCCTGAGTTCCAGGCTTACTTCATCTGCCAAAGGCATCCCAAAGGGAGTGCAGAAGTGCCACAACATGGCTGCTTTCACGGCTTTTCCCTTAGGAAGAACCCTAATACCCGGCTGATTTACCTTCCTAGGGTTACTGTTAGGCTTAGGCCTAGGACTTTTAAAACCAGGAAGCCCTGGGCTCCAGGCACACTGCAGCTGCGAAAGGCATCCCAAGGGGAGCGCAAAAGTGACGCAACTTGGCTGCCACCACTGATATTTCCATGAGACCATCCCGAACCATAGGCTGATTTTCCTTCCTAGGGTTAAGGTTTGAGTTACGCCTAGGGTAAGGGCTCTATTAACCAGAAAGCCCTGAGTTCCAAGAACACAGCAGCTGCGAAGGACTACCCAAGAAGAGCGCAAAAGTACCACAACATGCCTGCCTCCACAGCTTTTTCCTTGGGGACATGCCTAATTCCTGGCTGATTTGCCTTTCTCGTCTTAGGGTTGGGGTTCGGCCTAGGGCTAGGATTTTTAAAAGCAGGAAGCCCTGAGTTCCAGGCACACTGGAGCTGTGAAAGGCATCCAAAAGGGAGTGCAAAAGTGCCACAACATGGCTGCTTTCACGGCTTTTTCCTTGGCAAGACGCCTAACACCAGGCTGATTTACCTTCCCAGGGTTACTGTTAGGCTTAGGCCTAGGGCTAGGATTTTTAAAACTAGGTAGCCCTTAGCTCCAGGCACACTGCAGCTGTTCAAGGCATCCCAAGGGGAGTACAAAAGTGCAACAACATGGCAGCTTTCACAGCTTTTTCCTTGGCACCATCCCTATACCTAGGCTGATTTATCTGCCTAGGGTTAGGGTTAGGGTTCAGCCTAGGGCTTGGATTTTTTTAACCAGGAAGCCCTGAGTTCCAGGCTTACTTCTTCTGCCAAAGGCATCCCAAAGGGAGTGCAGAAGTGCCACAACATGGCTGCTTTCACGGCTTTTCCCTTAGGAAGAACCCTAATACCCGGCTGATTTACCTTCCTAGGGTTACTGTTAGGCTTAGGCCTAGGACTTTTAAAACCAGGAAGCCCTGGGCTCCAGGCAACACTGCAGCTGCAAAAGGCATCCCAAGGGGAGCGCAAAAGTGACGCAACTTGGCTGCCACCACTGATATTTCCATGAGACCATCCCGAACCATAGGCTGATTTTCCTTCCTAGGGTTAAGGTTTGAGTTACGCCTAGGGTAAGGGTCTATTAACCAGAAAGCCCTGAGTTCCAAGAACACAGCAGCTGCGAAGGACTAGCCAAGAAGAGCGCAAAAGTACCACAACATGCCTGCCTCCACAGCTTTTTCCTTGGGGACATGCCTAATTCCTGGCTGATTTGCCTTTCTCGTCTTAGGGTTGGGGTTCGGCCTAGGGCTAGGATTTTTAAAAGCAGGAAGCCCTGAGTTCCAGGCACACTGCAGCTGTGAAAGGCATCCAAAAGGGAGTGCAAAAGTGCCACAACATGGCTGCTTTCACGGCTTTTTCCTTGGCAAGACGCCTAACACCAGGCTGATTTACCTTCCCAGGGTTACTGTTAGGCTTAGGCCTAGGGCTAGGATTTTTAAAACTAGGAAGCCCTTAGCTCCAGGCACACTGCAGCTGTTCAAGGCATCCCAAGGGGAGTACAAAAGTGCAACAACATGGCAGCTTTCACAGCTTTTTCCTTGGCACCATCCCTATACCTAGGCTGATTTATCTGCCTAGGGTTAGGGTTAGGGTTCAGCCTAGGGCTTGGATTTCTTTAACCAGGAAGCCCTGAGTTCCAGGCTTACTTCATCTGCCAAAGGCATCCCAAAGGGAGTGCAGAAGTGCCACAACATGGCTGCTTTCACGGCTTTTCCCTTAGGAAGAACCCTAATACCCGGCTGATTTACCTTCCTAGGGTTACTGTTAGGCTTAGGCCTAGGACTTTTAAAACCAGGAAGCCCTGGGCTCCAGGCACACTGCAGCTGCGAAAGGCATCCCAAGGGGAGCGCAAAAGTGACGCAACTTGGCTGCCACCACTGATATTTCCATGAGACCATCCCGAACCATAGGCTGATTTTCCTTCCTAGGCTTAAGGTTTGAGTTACGCCTAGGGTAAGGGTCTATTTACCAGAAAGCCCTGAGTTCCAAGAACACAGCAGCTGCGAAGGACTAGCCAAGAAGAGCGCAAAAGTACCACAACATGCCTGCCTCCACAGCTTTTTCCTTGGGGACATGCCTAATTCCTGGCTGATTTGCCTTTCTCGTCTTAGGGTTGGGGTTCGGCCTAGGGCTAGGATTTTTAAAAGCAGGAAGCCCTGAGTTCCAGGCACACTGCAGCTGTGAAAGGCATCCAAAAGGGAGTGCAAAAGTGCCACAACATGGCTGCTTTCACTGCTTTTTCCTTGGCAAGACGCCTAACACCAGGCTGATTTACCTTCCCAGGGTTACTGTTAGGCTTAGGCCTAGGGCTAGGATTTTTAAAACTAGGAAGCCCTTAGCTCCAGGCACACTGCAGCTGTTCAAGGCATCCCAAGGGGAGTACAAAAGTGCAACAACATGGCAGCTTTCACAGCTTTTTCCTTGGCACCATCCCTATACCTAGGCTGATTTATCTGCCTAGGGTTAGGGTTAGGCTTCAGCCTAGGGCTTGGATTTCTTTAACCAGGAAGCCCTGAGTTCCAGGCTTACTTCATCTGCCAAAGGCATCCCAAAGGGAGTGCAGAAGTGCCACAACATGGCTGCTTTCACGGCTTTTCCCTTAGGAAGAACCCTAATACCCGGCTGATTTACCTTCCTAGGGTTACTGTTAGGCTTAGGCCTAGGACTTTTAAAACCAGGAAGCCCTGGGCTCCAGGCACACTGCAGCTGCGAAAGGCATCCCAAGGGGAGCGCAAAAGTGACGCAACTTGGCTGCCACCACTGATATTTCCATGAGACCATCCCGAACCATAGGCTGATTTTCCTTCCTAGGGTTAAGGTTTGAGTTACGCCTAGGGTAAGGGCTCTATTAACCAGAAAGCCCTGAGTTCCAAGAACACAGCAGCTGCGAAGGACTAGCCAAGAAGAGCGCAAAAGTACCACAACATGCCTGCCTCCACAGCTTTTTCCTTGGGGACATGCCTAATTCCTGGCTGATTTGCCTTTCTCGTCTTAGGGTTGGGGTTCGGCCTAGGGCTAGGATTTTTAAAAGCAGGAAGCCCTGAGTTCCAGGCACACTGGAGCTGTGAAAGGCATCCAAAAGGGAGTGCAAAAGTGCCACAACATGGCTGCTTTCACGGCTTTTTCCTTGGCAAGACGCCTAACACCAGGCTGATTTACCTTCCCAGGGTTACTGTTAGGCTTAGGCCTAGGGCTAGGATTTTTAAAACTAGGAAGCCCTTAGCTCCAAGCACACTGCAGCTGTTCAAGGCATCCCAAGGGGAGTACAAAAGTGCAACAACATGGCAGCTTTCACAGCTTTTTCCTTGGCACCATCCCTATACCTAGGCTGATTTATCTGCCTAGGGTTAGGGTTAGGGTTCAGCCTAGGGCTTGGATTTCTTTAACCAGGAAGCCCTGAGTTCCAGGCTTACTTCATCTGCCAAAGGCATCCCAAAGGGAGTGCAGAAGTGCCACAACATGGCTGCTTTCACGGCTTTTCCCTTAGGAAGAACCCTAATACCCGGCTGATTTACCTTCCTAGGGTTACTGTTAGGCTTAGGCCTAGGACTTTTAAAACCAGGAAGCCATGGGCTCCAGGCAACACTGCAGCTGCAAAAGGCATCCCAAGGGGAGCGCAAAAGTGACGCAACTTGGCTGCCACCACTGATATTTCCATGAGACCATCCCGAACCATAGGCTGATTTTCCTTCCTAGGGTTAAGGTTTGAGTTACGCCTAGGGTAAGGGTCTATTAACCAGAAAGCCCTGAGTTCCAAGAACACAGCAGCTGCGAAGGACTACCCAAGAAGAGCGCAAAAGTACCACAACATGCCTGCCTCCACAGCTTTTTCCTTGGGGACATGCCTAATTCCTGGCTGATTTGCCTTTCTCGTCTTAGGGTTGGGGTTCGGCCTAGGGCTAGGATTTTTAAAAGCAGGAAGCCCTGAGTTCCAGGCACACTGGAGCTGTGAAAGGCATCCAAAAGGGAGTGCAAAAGTGCCACAACATGGCTGCTTTCACGGCTTTTTCCTTGGCAAGACGCCTAACACCAGGCTGATTTACCTTCCCAGGGTTACTGTTAGGCTTAGGCCTAGGGCTAGGATTTTTAAAACTAGGAAGCCCTTAGCTCCAGGCACACTGCAGCTGTTCAAGGCATCCCAAGGGGAGTACAAAAGTGCAACAACATGGCAGCTTTCACAGCTTTTTCCTTGGCACCATCCCTATACCTAGGCTGATTTATCTGCCTAGGGTTAGGGTTAGGGTTCAGCCTAGGGCTTGGATTTCTTTAACCAGGAAGCCCTGAGTTCCAGGCTTACTTCATCTGCCAAAGGCATCCCAAAGGGAGTGCAGAAGTGCCACAACATGGCTGCTTTCACGGCTTTTCCCTTAGGAAGAACCCTAATACCCGGCTGATTTACCTTCCTAGGGTTACTGTTAGGCTTAGGCCTAGGACTTTTAAAACCAGGAAGCCCTGGGCTCCAGGCACACTGCAGCTGCGAAAGGCATCCCAAGGGGAGCGCAAAAATGACGCAACTTGGCTGCCACCACTGATATTTCCATGAGACCATCCCGAACCATAGGCTGATTTTCCTTCCTAGGGTTAAGGTTTGAGTTACGCCTAGGGTAAGGTTTCTATTTACCAGAAAGCCCTGAGTTCCAAGAACACAGCAGCTGCGAAGGACTAGCCAAGAAGAGCGCAAAAGTACCACAACATGCCTGCCTCCACAGCTTTTTCCTTGGGGACATGCCTAATTCCTGGCTGATTTGCCTTTCTCGTCTTAGGGTTGGGGTTCGGCCTAGGGCTAGGATTTTTAAAATCAGGAAGCCCTGAGTTCCAGGCACACTGCAGCTGTGAAAGGCATCCAAAAGGGAGTGCAAAAGTGCCACAACATGGCTGCTTTCACGGCTTTTTCCTTGGCAAGACGCCTAACACCAGGCTGATTTACCTTCCCAGGGTTACTGTTAGGCTTAGGCCTAGGGCTAGGATTTTTAAAACTAGGAAGCCCTTAGCTCCAGGCACACTGCAGCTGTTCAAGGCATCCCAAGGGGAGTACAAAAGTGCAACAACATGGCAGCTTTCACAGCTTTTTCCTTGGCACCATCCCTATACCTAGGCTGATTTATCTGCCTAGGGTTAGGGTTAGGGTTCAGCCTAGGGCTTGGATTTCTTTAACCAGGAAGCCCTGAGTTCCAGGCTTACTTCATCTGCCAAAGGCATCCCAAAGGGAGTGCAGAAGTGCCACAACATGGCTGCTTTCACGGCTTTTCCCTTAGGAAGAACCCTAATACCCGGCTGATTTACCTTCCTAGGGTTACTGTTAGGCTTAGGCCTAGGACTTTTAAAACCAGGAAGCCCTGGGCTCCAGGCACACTGCAGCTGCGAAAGGCATCCCAAGGGGAGCGCAAAAATGACGCAACTTGGCTGCCACCACTGATATTTCCATGAGACCATCCCGAACCATAGGCTGATTTTCCTTCCTAGGGTTAAGGTTTGAGTTACGCCTAGGGTAAGGTTTCTATTTACCAGAAAGCCCTGAGTTCCAAGAACACAGCAGCTGCGAAGGACTAGCCAAGAAGAGCGCAAAAGTACCACAACATGCCTGCCTCCACAGCTTTTTCCTTGGGGACATGCCTAATTCCTGGCTGATTTGCCTTTCTCGTCTTAGGGTTGGGGTTCGGCCTAGGGCTAGGATTTTTAAAATCAGGAAGCCCTGAGTTCCAGGCACACTGCAGCTGTGAAAGGCATCCAAAAGGGAGTGCAAAAGTGCCACAACATGGCTGCTTTCACGGCTTTTTCCTTGGCAAGACGCCTAACACCAGGCTGATTTACCTTCCCAGGGTTACTGTTAGGCTTAGGCCTAGGGCTAGGATTTTTAAAACTAGGAAGCCCTTAGCTCCAGGCACACTGCAGCTGTTCAAGGCATCCCAAGGGGAGTACAAAAGTGCAACAACATGGCAGCTTTCACAGCTTTTTCCTTGGCACCATCCCTATACCTAGGCTGATTTATCTGCCTAGGGTTAGGGTTAGGGTTCAGCCTAGGGCTTGGATTTTTTTAACCAGGAAGCCCTGAGTTCCAGGCTTACTTCATCTGCCAAAGGCATCCCAAAGGGAGTGCAGAAGTGCCACAACATGGCTGCTTTCACGGCTTTTCCCTTAGGAAGAACCCTAATACCCGGCTGATTTACCTTCCTAGGGTTACTGTTAGGCTTAGGCCTAGGACTTTTAAAACCAGGAAGCCCTGGGCTCCAGGCACACTGCAGCTGCGAAAGGCATCCCAAGGGGAGCGCAAAAGTGACGCAACTTGGCTGCCACCACTGATATTTCCATGAGACCATCCCGAACCATAGGCTGATTTTCCTTCCTAGGGTTAAGGTTTTAGTTACGCCTAGGGTAAGGGTCTATTAACCAGAAAGCCCTGAGTTCCAAGAACACAGCAGCTGCGAAGGACTAGCCAAGAAGAGCGCAAAAGTACCACAACATGCCTGCCTCCACAGCTTTTTCCTTGGGGACATGCCTAATTCCTGGCTGATTTGCCTTTCTCGTCTTAGGGTTGGGGTTCGGCCTAGGGCTAGGATTTTTAAAAGCAGGAAGCCCTGAGTTCCAGGCACACTGGAGCTGTGAAAGGCATCCAAAAGGGAGTGCAAAAGTGCCACAACATGGCTGTTTCACGGCTTTTTCCTTGCCAAGACGCCTAACACCAGGCTGATTTGCCTTCCCAGGGTTACTGTTAGGCTTAGGCCTAGGGCTAGGATTTTTAAAACTAGGAAGCCCTGGGCTCCAGGCACACTGCAGCTGTTCAAGGCATCCCAAGGGGAGTACAAAAGTGCAACAACATGGCAGCTTTCACAGCTTTTTCCTTGGCACCATCCCTATACCTAGGCTGATTTATCTGCCTAGGATTAGGGTTAGGGTTCAGCCTAGGGCTTGGATTTCTTTAACCAGGAAGCCCTGAGTTCCAGGCTTACTTCATCTGCCAAAGGCATCCCAAAGGGAGTGCAGAAGTGCCACAACATGGCTGCTTTCACGGCTTTTCCCTTAGGAAGAACCCTAATACCCGGCTGATTTACCTTCCTAGGGTTACTGTTAGGCTTAGGCCTAGGACTTTTAAAACCAGGAAGCCCTGGGCTCCAGGCACACTGCAGCTGCGAAAGGCATCCCAAGGGGAGCGCAAAAGTGACGCAACTTGGCTGCCACCACTGATATTTCCATGAGACCATCCCGAACCATAGGCTGATTTTCCTTCCTAGGGTTAAGGTTTTAGTTACGCCTAGGGTAAGGGTCTATTAACCAGAAAGCCCTGAGTTCCAAGAACACAGCAGCTGCGAAGGACTAGCCAAGAAGAGCGCAAAAGTACCACAACATGCCTGCCTCCACAGCTTTTTCCTTGGGGACATGCCTAATTCCTGGCTGATTTGCCTTTCTCGTCTTAGGGTTGGGGTTCGGCCTAGGGCTAGGATTTTTAAAAGCAGGAAGCCCTGAGTTCCAGGCACACTGCAGCTGTGAAAGGCATCCAAAAGGGAGTGCAAAAGTGCCACAACATGGCTGCTTTCACGGCTTTTTCCTTGGCAAGACGCCTAACACCAGGCTGATTTGCCTTCCCAGGGTTACTGTTAGGCTTAGGCCTAGGGCTAGGATTTTTAAAACTAGGAAGCCCTTAGCTCCAGGCACACTGCAGCTGTTCAAGGCATCCCAAGGGGAGTACAAAAGTGCAACAACATGGCAGCTTTCACAGCTTTTTCCTTGGCACCATCCCTATACCTAGGCTGATTTATCTGCCTAGGGTTAGGGTTAGGGTTCAGCCTAGGGCTTGGATTTCTTTAACCAGGAAGCCCTGAGTTCCAGCTTACTTCATCTGCCCAAAGGCAATCCCAAAGGGAGTGCAGAAGTGCCACAAACATGGCTGCTTTCACGGCTTTTCCCTTAGGAAGAACCCTAATACCCGGCTTGATTTACCCTTCCTAGGGTTACTGTTAGGCTTAGGCCTAGGACTTTTAAAACCAGGAAGCCCTGGGCTCCAGGCACACTGCAGCTGCGAAAGGCATCCCAAGGGGGAGCGCAAAGTGACGCAACTTGGCTGCCACCACTGATATTTCCATGAGACCATCCCGAACCATAGGCTGATTTTCCTTCCTAGGCTTAAGGTTTGAGTTACGCCTAGGTAAGGGTCTATTTACCAGAAAGCCCTGAGTTCCAAGAACACAGCAGCTGCGAAGGACTAGCCAAGAAGAGCGCAAAAGTACCACACCATGCCTGCCTCCACAGCTTTTTCCTTGGGGACATGCCTAATTCCTGGCTGATTTGCCTTTCTCGTCTTAGGGTTGGGGTTCCGGCCTAGGGCTAGGATTTTTAAAAGCAGGAAGCCCTGAGTTCCAGGCACACTGGAGCTGTGAAAGGCATCAAAAGGGAGTGCAAAAGTGCCACAACATGGCTGCATTCACTGCTTTTTTCCTTGGCAAGACGCCTAACACCAGGCTGATTTACCTTCCCAGGGTTACTGTTAGGCTTAGGCCTAGGGCTAGGATTTTTAAAACTAGGAAGCCCTTAGCTCCAGGCACACTGCAGCTGTTCAAGGCATCCCAAGGGGAGTACAAAAGTGCAACAACATGGCAGCTTTCACAGCTTTTCCTTGCACCATCCCTATACCTAGGCTGATTTATCTGCCTAGGGTTAGGGTTAGGCTTCAGCCTAGGGCTTGGATTTCTTTAACCAGGAAGCCCTGAGTTCCAGGCTTACTTCATCTGCCAAAGGCATCCCAAAGGGAGTGCAGAAGTGCCACACATGGCTGCTTTCACGGCTTTTCCCTTAGGAAGAACCCTAATACCCGGCTGATTTACCTTCCTAGGGTTACTGTTAGGCTTAGGCCTAGGACTTTTAAAACAGGAAGCCCTGGGCTCCAGGCACACTGCAGCTGCGAAGGCATCCCAAGGGAGCGCAAAAGTGACGCAACTTGGCTGCCACCACTGATATTTCCATGAGACCATCCCGAACCATAGGCTGATTTTCCTTCCTAGGGTTAAGGTTTGAGTTACGCCTAGGGTAAGGTTCTATTAACCAGAAAGCCCCTGAGTTCCAAGAACACAGCAGCTGCGAAGGACTAGCCAAGAAGAGCGCAAAAGTACCACAACATGCCTGCCTCCACAGCTTTTTCCTTGGGGACATGCCTAATTCCTGGCTGATTTGCCTTCTCGTCTTAGGGTTGGGGTTCGGCCTAGGGCTAGGATTTTTAAATCAGGAAGCCCTGAGTTCCAGGCACACTGCAGCTGTGAAAGGCATCCAAAAGGGAGTGCAAAAGTGCCACAACATGGCTGCTTTCACGGCTTTTTCCTTGGCAAGACGCCTAACACCAGGCTGATTTACCTTCCCAGGGTTACTGTTAGGCTTAGGCCTAGGGCTAGGATTTTTAAAACTAGGAAGCCCTTAGCTCCAGGCACACTGCAGCTGTTCAAGGCATCCCAAGGGGAGTACAAAAGTGCAACAACATGGCAGCTTTCACAGGCTTTTTCCTTGGCACATCCCTATACCTAGGCTGATTTATCTGCCTAGGGTTAGGGTTAGGGTTCAGCCTAGGGCTTGGATTTTTTAACCAGGAAGCCCTGAGTTCCAGGCTTACTTCAACTGCCAAAGGCATCCCAAAGGAGTGCAGAAGTGCCACAACATGGCTGCTTTCACGGCTTTTCCCTTAGGAAGACCCTAATACCGGCTGATTTACCTTCCTAGGGTTACTGTTAGGCTTAGGCCTAGGACTTTTAAAACCAGGAAGCCCTGGGCTCCAGGCACACTGCAGCTGCGAAAGGCATCCAAGGGAGCGCAAAAGTGACGCAACTTGGCTGCCACCACTGATATTTCCATGAGACCATCCCGAACCATAGGCTGATTTTCCTTCCTAGGGTTAAGGTTTAGTTACGCCTAGGGTAAGGGTCTATTACCAGAAAGCCCTGAGTTCCAAGAACACAGCAGCTGCGAAGGACTAGCCAAGAAGAGCGCAAAAGTACCACAACATGCCTGCCTCCACAGCTTTTTCCTTGGGACATGCCTAATTCCTGGCTGATTTGCCTTTCTCGTCTTAGGGTTGGGGTTCGGCCTAGGGCTAGGATTTTTAAAAGCAGGAAGCCCTGAGTTCCAGGCACACTGGAGCTGTGAAAGGCATCCAAAAGGGAGTGCAAAAGTGCCACAACATGGCTGTTTCACGGCTTTTTCCTTGCCAAGACGCCTAACACCCAGCTGATTTGCCTTCCCAGGGTTACTGTTAGGCTAGGCCTAGGGCTTAGGATTTTTAAAACTAGGAAGCCCTGGGCTCCAGGCACACTGCAAGCTGTTTCAAGGCATCCCAAGGGAGTACAAAAGTGCAACAACATGGCAGCTTTCACAGCTTTTTCCTTGGCACCATCCCTATACCTAGGCTGATTTATCTGCCTAGGATTAGGGTTAGGGTTCAGCCTAGGGCTTGGGATTTCTTTAACCAGGAAGCCCTGAGTTCCAGGCGTTACTTCATCTGCAAAGGCATCCCAAAGGGAGTGCAGAAGTGCCACAACATGGCTGCTTTTCACGGCTTTTCCCTTAGGAAGAACCCTAATTACCCGGCTGATTTACCTTCCTAGGGTTACTGTTAGGCTTAGGCTAGGACTTTTAAACAGGAGCCCTGGGCTCCAGGCACACTGCAGTCAGCGAAGGAGCATCCCAAGGGGGAGCGCAAAAGTGACGCAACTTGGCTGCCACCACTTGATATTTCCATGAGACCATCCCGAACCATAGGCTGATTTTCCTTCCTAGGGTTAAGGTTGAGTTACGCCTAGGGTAAGGGTTCTATTAACCAGAAAGCCCTGAGTTCCAAGAACACAGCAGCTGCGAAGGACTAGCCAGAGAGCGCAACAGTACCACAACATGCCTGCCTCCACAGCTTTTCCTTGGGACATGCCTAATT